>NW_007578791.1:111205-126684 GCF_000690725.1 Stegastes partitus
TTGCCATATTGCTATTTTGATAACATTTCGGTTAATTGTTCAGCTCTATGAAGCTGAATCTGTGTGTGTGCTGAGTTTACCTATTAAGGTTTAGCCTACATTTTTCTCACAGCTGCTCTTACTGCACTGCAGCTGCGACTGGCGGCTAGTTTGTGTGTAGTATTTCCTCCAGTAGTGACCAGGGCCTTTATTTAGCTCACCTGCAGGAGGCCTGTATTTGAAGCAGGCTTGCATTAGAGACAGGCCCTAATTTCTAATTCCCTCTGCAGGAGCCACAGGGTGTATTTATTTATTTGTCTGTTTACTTTGGCATTCAGGCAAAGAGAATGAGCATCTCATCTTAAGTATGTTTTTTTTTTCCAAACACGTACAGACTATATTTAGCTTTGTTGCTGCTTTTTGATCATAGTCGCCAGTTGTAAATACAATTTGTCTAACTATATAAGGAATATTTTCTATTTATTGTATATCAGGGTAAAACATGGCCCTGGATTTTTATTTTTGTCCACCCAGACCAGCTCACTACAGCTCCACCACATAGAAACACAGCAGCTCTTAATACCATCACTTACAATGGAAGGATCTTTGCTACTGTAACACTAATACAGAGCTATTTTCAGAGCCAGCAGGCCACCGCTGTGAGGATACTGCAATAGATCTGGTGTTTCATGATGAGTGTCTTTATGTATAGAGGCTGTAATATCTATTACAACACAGGTAATCAGTCAGAAATGAATCACGTTAACCTTGAAACTTGAAGGACAGACTCTTCAGGATTACTGTCCCGTAAACTGCAGGACTATAAAGAAAGACTAATTAAAAACATCAGGTTCTGACTGTACACATGTATACTCTGGTCGAAACTACTTTCTTGATTATTCTATTTCTACCTTTGTTCCATAACATGTCAGAAAATGGTAAAAAATATCGATCAGTGTTTCCTCAAGCCCAACATGACAAATGTCTTGTCATGTTATTCAGTTTACTGTCATAGAGGAGGACACAAGGCAGAAAATAATCACATTTAGGAAGGTACAATCAGAGAATTTAGGCTTTTTAAATATAAAGAACTCTATTTCTAATTAATTAATCAACCTACAGCTCTATGTGGATCCAGAGTATATACTGCATCACTTAATGCATTCGTAAATGTGCCGATATTGTTGTGTAAAAATACGAGTAAAAGAGATGCATTTCAAATACTTCACTTAGTTTATAATTATTGTCAGCCTAATGTACTGAACTCAGAGTCAGCCAGCGGCTATGAAAAGCATGCAATCATTTAAAAGAAATTGCCAAAATCGCATCATTTTTCAGCCACAAATGTGTTTGAATTTTTGATGGTCTGTTAACTAATGACAAGCAAAATGTAGCTCCATTGGGAAATTTAACCTGAAAAAGCTCACAGTTGTGATATTTCATCAGAATCACTTTATCCTACGTCACAATTCAAAATAAACCATTTATACCAGATCCCGTTTAAAAAAAAAAAAAAAAAAAAAAGCAACTAAAAATTCTGTGCTATACAGTATGGACCAACAGGCCATCACTGGTTCGGCTCTGCACAACAGTCAATAGTTCAGTTTTCAGGTGAACTGCAGGCAGTGTTCCCACAGAGCAGAAAGGAGACGACAAGAGAGACTGAGAGGAAAATAGAACACACTGGAGCAATAAAACAAAGGCAGCATGGCTCAATCACGGTATACAGAGGAGCAAGTTGTTAGACGATAGATTCAGCATGGTGAAACGTCTTTCTAGATTTCGTGTGCAAAGCATTGTGAAAAACTGAGTCAATAGAGGTTGTAAAAATGTAAATAGTTAAAATTCTATCGTACCATATTTTATTGCAGTGTGGGGAACGCCTGTGGACATTTGGAAATGTTTTTTTGTTTTTGTTTTTTTATGACTTTACCCTTCATAACGGTGTCATACTGCACAGCATGGCTCAAAAACAGTGTAGAGAGCAGCAGGATTCATTCAGCATGTTGGTGAAATGTCTCTCTACAGCTGAGGTGCAGGAGTGTGTGAAAAAGTTTGTAGAGGTAGGTAAAATGTAAATAGTTAAATACCTATAAAATGTAGAGCCAGTATTTCCCTAGTATTAACACCTGTGGACACTCAGAAAACTAGAACTGAACATGTTGATTTCGGGTTTTGCCTTTTTTTGTGAAGTGAATAATGAAAGAAATGCATCTCTCTTTTTTTGTATTTTATTTTTATGATTTATGTCATTCAAACTGTGTCATACTGCACAGAAACATTTTTAGTTCTTTTCCCCTTTCAGCCATGGTTGTGTTTCCATTGAGGACTTTATATTGCAGTGAAAAATGAGGCCACAGTGAAGAAACACACAGGAGCAGTTTGGAGTTCAGCAGGCTGAAGCACTACAAGTGAAACTGCTCCTCTTTCCTACATTTCAGACATTATATACTAATCACTATTAGTTTCTTTTAATTCTTTCTACTTGTTTTCATCCTGAGTATCTATCCGACATGTAAATAATAACTCGGGTGTGGACTTGCGATTGTGAATGTCACATAAACATTCACTGATAAAAATGATGAAATGCTAATCTACTTTATGCAATTATTATGGGCGTGTTGAGCAATAGCCTTTGTTCTGAGGACCGTCTTTAAACAAGTGTCTTGATAACCGTACATCAGTGTACAATGTATCGCATGTTCATAGCTCCGAACGCCATTAAAATCTGGGATTTAGCAACATGGATATCAGGTCTTCAGACAATGGGATTGTTATCGTCTAAATCCTAAATTTATTGTCTTGTTTGATAAGTCAGAGCAGTTAATAAAGACCTGATACGAGGAGCTGTTACATATCTGCTACGAGTACCAAATGTAATGTCTTTTTGATAAGGACAGGGCCATGACATATTTCCCAATTTATTGCTTCTATGGGCAACTGACGCACCTCTCAGGGTCAAAGAGAGTATTAAGGAGCTTCATTTAAAACTGCTGAATATTATGCACTATATCCTTTCTAATAAAACACACTGTCAGATATGAAGAGAGACCAAAAAAAAAAAAAAAAGTCACTGTGTTGTGTTTGTCCCGCATACAGTTTGATACCGGGTCGTGTTTTGATGATAAGCCGCTATCAAATTCCACATTATTACATGTTCTAGACATAACAAATACATGCCGAGGGGCCAAAGACAAGATTGCAGAGCAAAAATGTGGACACACCTAAAGAAATAGGAGAGTAGGACACAACAACAAACACACCTATAAACAATGTGTCCAGCTCAAAGACGTAAACACACACAAACATGTAATTCAAAGCCAGCCTAAACTCTACAAATCAGACAGCTGACAAACACTGATTGGTATTCCCATCCATTGGAAAGACATAATGACTGGTGGAAAGAAACTGGGAGCTGCAGCAGAGGAGCTGCTCTCCACGTTTTAATCCCTTCTGTCACCATTTAATTGTAGTTTTTAAAGTTTATTTTCAGCTCCATCGCTCTCTCTCTTGCGGTTGCATTCTTGTCTCACCTGCATGACGGTTTTTAAAAACACTTTCAGCTGCATCCAGCTGCTTTAATGTTGCACGCATAATGTAAAAATTTAGGGGTAGAGCAAAAAACGCTCCCCAGTCGGTGCAGGTTTTTAAAAAAGAAGCCTGTTTTTATGTTGCCTCCTGCCTCCACACACACACACACACACACACACACACACACATATATACAGGGCTTCAGTGTGATAAGTTTGAAGGAAACAGAGGGCAGTAAACACTGCGGCTCACTTTGAGACTCAACACAAAGAGACGTATAACTAGGATAATAGCGGGTAAAAAGTGAACAACAATCAACCTGAGCAGCAGGAGAAGCAGCCGTCTTTCCACGCCTGAAACCAATGGATGTTAGTAAGAAATATAACTGACCTCTAACACCGCAGAGCTGAAGACGCCTAAAGAAGAAAAGCAGCTTCTCCTGCTCTAACTGCCTTTCCGGCAGTATCTCTGTTACCGTTACGATACGAGTTGGCTAATGAAGGCTGCTGCCTTCAACATGCAAACCACAGCGAGAGAGAGAGAGACAGACAGACAGAGAGCGAGAGAGTGAGTGAGAGAGAGAGTGACCTGCGAGGGCAATATTAGCTCTGATAGCAGGGAGAATGGGAGAGGCGTTACATATATGGAAATATCAAGAGATACGGCTGTTCTTCCCGTTCGAGATCCACTTTTATAGCAGGGTTATCAAGCTATTGGTTAATGCTTGGCTCCGCAGCACAGATAAAAGTAGGGGGAGGAGGGGAAACGATATTAAAAGCCCTGCTGTCAAAGAAACCAAATGTACACATACATGTATGCACAGAGGCATAATGGAGGTGGGATGTACTGAGCTGCCTGCTGTAACCCAAAGCTGGAAGGCAAAACGGGCGAGGGGCCCTGAAAGCCCAGGTTTAGGCCATGTCGAGTGGGTCGGCATAATTTAATTATTTTCAGACTGTTGGGGGACTCTCTGTCCGAATCGAGCTTCACGACTACAACCGTTACCCCATACAGTGGTCTGGCTTGTGTTTTAGCAAACTGCTTCTATTTTCCTTTGTCAAGTAATTTAAATAGAAAAAATCTCAGCAAAGTCATATTATTTCATCATAGAAGTAGTGTGAGACTGCAGCCAGCGGTTTTCTTCCTCTTGCAGGGGGTCTCTGTGTCAAAACCTGGCTTTGAGGCTGTAACTGTTCACTCTGTCATGTTCCGGTTGTGTTCTGCAAACTGCATCTATTTTTTTTCTCTTCGTCAAGTAATCAACACTCAAAAAACATCAAGTTGTGGTATTCTGTCAGTAAAGTAACGCAGAGCTGCAGGAAACAGTTTGTTTCCAGTTATAAGACTGCAACTGTTTAACTTTATCTCATGGCCCAGTTTGTGTTTCATCAAACTGCTTCTATTTGTCGCATTGTCCAGAAATTAACAGACAAAAAATCTCAAGTAAAGTCATATTAATCCGTCATAGAAGTTCTGTAAGACTGTAGCCAGCAGCTGTTTCAAAATCTAGTTTAAAGATTGTATCTCTGACATTATAACGTGATCCAGGTTGTGTTTTATGAAGCAGACTCTGTATTTATTGTTTGCCAATAGGAGCTGTAACTATTAATAGATTATCTATCAACTAATAAATTAATTGTCAACTATTTTGATAGCTGATGAATCAGTTTGAGTAATTTTAAAGAGAAATCTATCAAAAATGATCTGATTCTAGCTTTTTATATTTTTATGTTGTCTAGTTTCTTTCCTCCATTATGACAAACTAAAAAACAACACATCTGAGGTCATCATCTTGGGCTTTGGAAAACACTGATCAACATTTTTCACTATTTTCTAACTTTTTATTGGTAAAACAACTGATCATGAAAACAATTGTTAGTTGCAGCTTCAGTGTCAAGTAATTAACCCAAAGACAACTGTGATGTACCATGGGCCTGCAGCCTGCAATTAACTGTATTATCAATATATGTTATAGCTTTTCCTTTAATAATTGATTAACTGTTATAATTGTCAGAAAACAGTGGTGAAGAAGTCTGTCAGTTCTCCCTTTAGGACACGTTAATGTATTCAGTGTGTTATTTTTGGTCTGACAGGCAGTTAGAAAGAAGTTAAGTGTCAGAGGAAACTGGGGAACCAACACATTTTCACATCTGAGAATTTTTGTGTTGTTATTTTTCTATAATGGATTCCTGAAAAAATACTAAATTCGAAAATGATGCTTCTCTCTGTCTGGAGTCACTCTGTGGTCTCAGCAATGTCCTGCCTACGCCTCTATCTGATTGGTTACACGTCATGGGTAACAGACAATTAACACCGAAGGATAAATGTTTTTTTTAAAAAAGTTCTCTTACAATTAAATGGATGTAAAACACATATAAACATTTCAGTAAAATTATGTGATAGATTTGGGTTTTTTCTCAAATTTGACACCAAGAAATTTTAAACTGCAAATAAATGTTGGTTCCAGTTATTGATCACTTTAATGACTAATCAAGCCCAAGTCTAAACAGACAAATAGTAACACAAGGAGGGAAAATACAATCAGTCAGTCAGCTGCTGCCTGAAAGAGCCTCCTTTCCCCACTGTGCTCATATTTGTACTAAATAAAATGAATTACAGATCAACTAATCAGTTCAGGTGGTTTGTTCCTGGATGTCTGCAGAAACACTCAAACTACCGACAGCAGGGGTTTGATCCAACCTTGCTGTCACACTGACATTTTATTAGAGCTAAATTAATTAGTAGATAAGCTGAGTAGTTGCCAGCTATAAAATCCACTATTTGGATAATGAATGAATTGGTTTCACTGATTTCTGAAGAAAGACTTAATTCTCTGATTGCAGAATCTTAAATGTGAATATTTTCTGGTTTCTTTCCTCCTGTGAAGCTGAATGTCTTTGGGTTGTGGACAAAACAGGGCATTTTAGGACGTCTCCTTTGGCTTTAATTAATATTTTCCCCATTTTCTAATGTTTTATCGACCAAACAACTTATTATCTCTATCAAATCTTAATAGTGTATAAATCATTTCCCAATCACACTCCATATGTTATTTAAATGTCTGTGTTGCACAGTGCTCTACTGCTGTTATGCTACAGGTAGAAAGTTGCAGGTTTGATTGGAGTGGGGTTTTTTTTTTTTACCCTAAATCAACAAATAGATTGAAAATGCTGAGCATAAAACACTGACTACAATAAGGAGCTGTGCAACAATTATGTTTTTAGAATCATTTCTGTGCCCTCCTCTTGACTTCAGTAAAAGTACCAATATCTCTGTGCAACAACACTACAAATATGAAAATGGTGATGTGGTTGTGGAGGTTCTTCCACATCTGGAGAATCTGATTAGTAGGTTGGAGCGTCTCTGTAGCACCACGATGCTTTCATTATAATGGTATGTTGTGACTAGAACTGCAATGATTAGTTCAATAATTGATCGTTGTTAACTTTTAAAGTAATCGCTAACTATTTTGATTATCAATTTATCAGTCTGAGTACATTTTTAAGAAAAACTGTCTAAATTCTGTGATTGCAGCTCTTAAATATGATTATTTTCTGGTTTCTTTCCTCTTCTGTGACACATCATATCCACTATTTCATAAACAAACGCACATTTACCCTCCATGTGTTAGTCTGTGTTGCAGGTTAGATTTAAGTTTCCTGATCCCTACAGCAACAATTACATTGAAAATACAGAGCATTGAACACGGACAATAACAATGGTGCAGAAACTGTCACGTTTCCTTGTTTTTGGCAGTAAACTGAATGTCTTTGTTTTGTGGACAAAACCAGACATATTAGGACATCACCTTGAGCTCTAATTGACATTTTCTGACATTTTTTTGACCAAACAACTGATCGATTGGTCAAGAAAATGATCGACAGATTACCAAACTATGAAAACGATTGTTATAGCTGCACAGAAAACAACATCCAGGCTGAAGCTGAAACATTCTCACTGTCTGAATTTGTTTGTTAAAAGTCTGAAAGCAACACGCAGCTTTTTTAATGTGGCTGATTATGAGGAATTATTGCTCTTAGGGAAGGTTACATTATTGAGGAATTTGCTGTTTATGGCCCTCAGATGTGCTGCTGTGATGTGGGGAGATGTTGGTGTGAGGGGACCTTGAAGGCGAAACACATTTCTTAGCCCTGGAGAGGGTCCACGGACTCCAAAAAGCACACACAGACACACAAACGAACACTGAGGAAACCGAGCAGGGGCGAGGGGGCGAGTCGAGGGGGCCTTCTGGCAAACATGTTTGGCTTCTCTCGTAAACATCTCATTTGATAACGCGAGCATTTACTGCCTCGCCCTTTGCAGCTTCGAGGATGCAACACGCGTGCTTAAACACACTCATCTGCGCAGAGTCGCACACAGACAGACACTAAGCCACACAAACCACAGCCAGCATGCTACACAGACTCTCTGCTTTAACACTTCCAGGGACCACACACTGACTCACAGAGCAGGAACTCAGCAGCACAGGCTGGACCCAATAATGCAACATGCTGCAGTGCAGGACTCAGCCTTTGAGATTACTCTTGTTTTATCCAGCAGCAGACTCCTTGGGAGGGGAGGGGGGGTCTCACTCACATTAACAGCTAAATCTCTATTAAGAAACATGCACAATGAGAGACATTGCAGTGATCTGAGGGGCAGTGACGCCCACAGCCGAGCAGAGGAGCATCATTAGTGCCCACAGAGCTTCTGCACTATCTAATCTGCACTTTAATAGCTGCAGACACACCCATATTACTGTGGACAGAGACTCAGAAAGGCAGGCAGAGCTGGTGAAATATTCAGTTCAAGTTGAATTCCTGTGGTTGTGTTTGAGTATTTGTGAGATAATCAGATATAAAGTGTAGCTTTAACCTTTGAAAAGTTCGAACAAATGAGAAGTATTTCAGCCTCAAAGGTGCCAAGTTGTCACCATAACGCGCATGGCTATGAATAATTTGCGCATCAACGTCAGATCTTCTCTAGAAAAAACAGACTTGCTGCAGTGAAAGCCAAAGGAAATACGAGTTTCCCACTATTTTTGTTTCCCCCGTCAACTTTTTTAACTTGTGAGCAAACTTTAAGCAGACAGGCGGCCCAGAAAAAACCTGGAGCGGCTGCACAAAGTCTCCCATCACACCGACTGAAACGAATTCGTTTCTCCTCGCGGTTGGCTCCAGAAAAAATTCCTGGAGTTATTTATTTTTTAACATATATTTTTAAAGCTGTTCTGCTTGAGCCTTGTGGGGGAGAAAATGGTTGGCAGAGAGGCGCGCACTGTTGGCTGACATTAGTTTTAATTATTTCAGCTAATAAAAGTCGATTAATTTGTCTCGAATGCTTTACCTGCTCAGGTGACACATCTCTCCTTTTTAACACAAACAAACAAAAACAGTGACATTTCTGTGAATTGAAGCTCGTATTTCACACGTGTTGAACTTCGTGAGAAAAGCGCAGCAAACAGAGACGCTGCTTGGATACCTGGTGGTTTGGACGAGAAGAAGGGACTGAGTCAGCCTGCAGTTCTTTAAAGGTCAGAGAGGACGAAAGGCTTCAGTGTGCGGCTGCTGTCAGTGTGAGGAGCCTCTGCTTTAATGCAGAAAGCAGCAGAAAAAGGAGTAAAATGAATTAAAAATAAATTAAAAGAGAATTTGGAAAAACTTCCTTAAATTACGTCTGTTCGCGCAACGGAGCCTGTCTGACCTGTGAGTAAACTTTTATTTTAAAAAAAGCACACCGGTACCTCTAAAATATAAAAAGGATGCAGGTCTGATTTCTTGGCAAAAATAACGTTTATGTTTAGCACGATTGTTCCTGACATGACGGTCTGCTGGAGGACTGTTTCTCATTTGTGCCAAACGCATTTGGCTTCACTTTCTTCCGATTACGCACAGCAGACATGGAGGCCTTTTACTCCTCAAAACTTACTCCTCCGACCTGAGCTCTGCTTGTCTGCTCGTGTTGCTGAACGCTTTTCGTGTGTTTTTAATATTCTAAAGCAGCCGCGAAACTTTCCTGAGTGTGTGTTGCAGAGGTTAAAAGGCGCTTGTAGCAGCCGACAGCATTTGGACGCTGTTCTACACCGCCTCTGCTCCCTCCCTATGTTTTATTCATCGTGCGTCCCCGTTTACCGGCGAATGTGCACGTGTCTGTGAAGAAAGCGGTGTAAAACTAATGAAGAGGTGCTTTTATTTCAACTCTGCAGCGTTAATAAGTAACACCTCTCACAGTAATGTTGGTCAGTAATTATTTTTTTTAGAGTTAAAACGTTACAAATTGCTAAAGTGACGCATTTGGGGAACATTGACTTTATCTCCCTGAATCTACACACACACACACACACACACACACACACACACGTTGTTGTAAATTATTCTGAACCTGTGCAATAAATTAAAACAGTGTATTATTTTTAAAATGTCTGATTTTTCAAAAATAAATAAATAAAAATAATAAATTTAGAAGCTCTAAAAAAAAAAAATCTGCAAAACGTGTAAACTTAAATATGATCTAACTTTTTTCAATAACAATAATTTCTTTACACGTGCATACCTTATTTGAAACACGTAAAAATGGAGAAAAAGTTCATTAAAAAATAACTAATTAAATTAAATGGTCCATATTTGACTTAGGGCACATTATGGGAGGCTGAGCTTAATTCTTTATGGAAAAACGTGAAAATTCTGTGTAAATGTGCGACACAATTCTGACAAAAATCTGTTGTTTCCAGCTAATTATAATAATAATGCCAACCTTAATTATCAGTATATGGATAGATAAGTAGATTTTATTATTCCATTAATAATCTGCATTAATAACAACGCTAATGATATAAATCTAATGAACCAAAGTAAAGATTTCCTCTCAGTGCGATGCTGTGCGACTCGAACGCTGCGTTCAATTTATTTATTTTATGATTTATAGTTTTCTGTGCTTCATAATGATTCACAGCCACTTTAAACCTCTGTGTGATTATACATGGGTGTAAATTTCGTTTGAAATTTGTGGGTGGGGGGAGACATTAAGCAGGGGCTTGGCTGCGCGCCCCTTGAAAATGTGGAGCATCAAACACTTTCAAACTATTTTCTGCATTCTGGTGAACTTTTACGCACCACATCTGTGCCTTTTCTGTGTCAATTTATGGTGGAAATGTCTTTGTTTGTACTCAACAGACAGAGGTATACCATTTTAAATAATAATAATAACAACAGTCCTTTGCTTTATTTGTGTCTTTACGAAGAGAGTGTGATGCTGTTGATACTGAGGGGGATGTGACCCCTGCGTCCCCTGTGAAATCCACGCTGCAGCTGTGTACGTGTGTGCGGTTGTACTCACTGTTTACGGCGTGTCTGTAGCGCTGCTGGCCGCTGAGGAGGCTCTGTCCATTGATCAGGAGTATTGAATCCAGGGCTGGGCTGTGGTTCGGCTCCTGGAGACCCGGCGGATCACGTTGGTGTTGTGCTGAATCTGAGCCGGACCGGAGATCCACAGAGGAAAAAAAAAAAAAAAAAAAAAGTTAGTGACTGGAGGCGGCGGTGAGTGTGTGTGTGTTGGTGTGTGCGGATTGCGCGCAAAAGCAGCGGAGTGAGCGGCCGGAGGATGAGAGTTTGTGAGCAGCAGCAGCAACGGCGAGTCCCGGAGAGGTGGACCGAGTTATCGGACGCACAGTCTTGTTATTGTGCGCTTTGGTTCGCCTTCCTTTTACGCGTTTCTCTGTCAGCTCTGCTCTGAACTCATCCTCGAAAGAGAGCGCAACACTAAAAGCTAAAAAAATAAAATACAATAGCGCGACGCAGCCCGACAAACAAAACAATACAGTCCGGGAGAAATGAAACAAAGCGCAAACCTGAACCGAGAAGCGAACACCGGAGTTTTCCAGCGGCGCAGAGGACCGGGTTCTAATCACAGTGTGTCACTTTCAATCTTCCTGTGCCAACGGGCGCACTGACTGATAGAGGGAGGAGAGAAGGGAGGAGAGACAAAGACGGAGGGGAGGGGGGGAGCAGAGGGGGCGTCAAAAAACTAATCTGACCCATGAAAGCGTCCTGTGGGCCGGATCTCCCTCAGAGGATGGAGCACAGGCGTCCAGCACAACTCTTCAAAGCTGATCCGGATCAGGATTCTGAGGCCCCCCCAAAAAATATACCGATGTCTATGTTGACTCTCTGTCGTCTCCCTGCAACATAAACAGCTATAATTTTCCAAATCATATCTCTGAGCCGTAATTCGCTATCAGAGCGACCTTGACGTCAGAGAATGAGACAAGATAGAGCTCTCCTGTTGCTTTTACGTTCTTTCTGCTTCACGCAGCACTAACTTATCAGCGCCGCAGCTTCCCTCCAACACTTCCAGGCATGTCGGTATCAATCCAGCAGATAATCAAGCTGAAGTCCATGTTCTGATACATGTTAATAAGTAGCCTAATAATAAGCCAGGGATGAGCTCCCCCTCCTCTCTTTGTCGCTATTAGATGCCCTGAGTCAATACAGGCTCAGTGCGCGGAGCTGTGGGATCCAGTGGTTAATGATAAACCTGTGACTTGATAGACAGATGTCACTGCGCGGTGTCTAATAGATAAGGAAGCCAGCTAAGGTGACACAGGGAAGGGTTTCTGAAGGCAACGTAACCTTTTTTTTTAACTGAAAATATCACGCAAAAAAGTTTTAAAAACGAGATCTTTGTTCTTTTAAATGTTTTTGCTGCACCGCTTAAACTGCAAACTTTTGACAGATATGATAAAATATTTAGTTTTGGACTATTTTTAGTAACTCTGCTCCTAATTTCTTCTTTTTTAAAAGTTGAATCTCCAAGGCTTTCATTTGTAAAGCTCCGGCCTTCCACTGTAAACTGCAACAAGAGAGTCTTTCATGCACATTTTAACAAGAGCATGCGCAACCGTATTGAGCAACACCAACGAGGCCACAGGTTTTACAAGAACATCAGCGACAAAACACCGTGACGGTGCGTAAAAACGCGTCTCCCGGAGCTCACCGCGCTGGTTTGAGACCGAACCGCGGTGAAGGGGGACGCGCTGCTCTTCATACCCGGCTTCTTGTTGTTCAAAGCTTGAGGGGAAGTGCGCGCCAGAGCTGTGCACGTAGCTGCCCAGGACAGGCCTGTGAGTTTTGGTCAACACAGGTAGATTTTTTAAATTCTTTTTTTAACATTATGTTAGAGTTGAAGCGAAGAAAAATGGCTGGAAATAGTCATCAACCAAACATATAACTGTTTTTAATTAGAACATGACCAGATTTGGAAACAGTTTTCTGGATTCAGGAAGCCTGGCGCTTCATGACTTTACGCACCACATCAGGAGTGAAAACCCTTTGTAATATCCTTTACACACGCCGCATCTTTTACTCACCTTTCCACTGAAGCCTCGCTATCAGCGTCAGGACACCTGGCAGCTCTGCAGCTCCCACAGATGCGGAGTCAGAATTAAGTGGAAACAGAAAGCGGCGGGGAGCCAGCGCGCTTCTCGCTGCTCATTCGTCAATATTATTAAATATGATAATGACGGTGGTGATGATGTGGATGCGCAGGGGGGGAGTGATGGCCGCTGCAAGAGGTAGAAACGCAGGCCTCTCTGCGGTGCAAACTGCGTGTATGTGCCATAAGAGCCCATTAAACAATTTCTAAAAGCGTCTGGTGAATTTTACAGACTGGGTTTTTATCGAGCTGAGGCTGCCCGCTGTGCAGAATTCTTGCAGTTATTTTAATTTCATCGTAAAGCGCTCATTAGAGGTTGAAAATAAAATCCATTTAAAGCTTCATTTCTCACCATCTAGGCTGGTAAACCCAAAGTGTCTGCGGCTTTTGGAAAAGGGCTCCAAACTACACAGAGGCATGCGTCCTGGAGCACTGCTGATTTCTTATTTCTTGAATTAATTGCACTGTTGGATCAAGTTCCAGGATATTTCTCTTAATCTCTTAATATTTCGTTTTCTGTTTACCTCTGTGAGCTCCTATAAAATCCTGCATGCAGTTAATTTTTAACAGAAATTTAGTGTATTCAAGGAAAAGTTATTTTGGAATACATAATTCAACAGCGCAGTTGTGATGACTGAATGGAGCCTCAGCGTCCTGCACATGTGAAGCAAATAAGAATAAAATAAACGGCAGACTCATATTTCATTTTTCTACCTGTGTTTAAATATTAACCACATTTCTCTGAGACGTAACAGAGGCTGATTTTGTTGACTTGAATTCAGTCTTTGTCCCGGAGAGGAGCGTGTTGTATTTATTCAGAGAAATGTTCCGCTAACTAACTGCATCATGCAAAGAGTCTCGGCTGCAGCAGGCGCAGTGAATTATTGAAGGCCGGCAGGGGAGCCTCTCCGCCGCATCACACAGCAGCTCCTTCCCTCTGTCTATTTTCCATTTCTTGGGGAAGTGGGAGTCTAGGAACGAGCCCAAACAAGCGTGAAAAGCTGCACAATGCGGTGAAGTAAGGATGAAATATTGATCCCTGAAATAGCCCCGATGGAAACAAATCCAGAGGACCAGAGTGAATAATTGATTCAGCTCAAATGTGATAGTGACTGTGGCGCGCAGGTGAAGGCCTCGTGGAGAACACCTCCCACCCCAAGAGGAGGGGGGGAAAAGGAAGAATAACATGCTGTTATTTATTTCACATCCGAGGAGCAGAACAATTTATAGAAAGTGATCCTGTGATTTTAAGCAGAACAGACCTCCGGCGCATTTAAAATCCAAGAAGTCAGCGGAATCATTTAGAGAAGAATGCGTCTGGTTTGGATCAAGCAAAATGAAACATTAATAAATAAGCACAGTTTAAGTTTTTAGCTTTGAATGAGAACGGTGGAAACATAATGCACAGTAAACTCACTTTTTAATGACTTTCCTTTTTAGTGAATCTCCTGTTTTTTGTGCTTTTTCTGCTGTTTGATCATCACAGTTCTACGCAGCTCCTCGGCCGTGTTGCGCCATGTTGTGCGGGTATTTGCCATCTTGCTCCGTTTGGGTTTTCAGACGCCTGTTGTCACCTCGTTAAGTGGGACTGTCTGAGAAAACCAGAGGCATCATTTGTGCAAACAGCGCGGCTGTGTGGTGGAAAAAAAACACAGGAGGCCGAACCGGAGCGACTGTTGGATCATGTGAGAGGCTCCCGTCGCTTTATTTTACTGAGAGCGAGAAAAACGTACACGTTTGTTGGCATTTTGTTCCCAAACAGTGTCTGGATGCAAATTATTGTAGTGAAAAGTGTTTGTGTGAGCTGTCCACGTGGATGTGTGAGACAAATAGAAAACAGAGGAGGTTGGAGCCTCTAAAGTCACACTGGCGCAGATATAAGCACGTGTCTATAAAGATCATCTTTTAAATCACTCATTTTCTAATATTTATCAACTTAAAAGCACGACAATGGTGCATTTTTAATAGAGTTTATTGATTTAATCCGTGACTAATACTGTCAGCATCAATACACACTGACAGGCAACTTATTTCTAATAATGTCTCCAGAAATAAGAAAGTGATCATCAGAAGTCTTCACTGAAGCTTCTTCTGCGTTTCCTGACGGCAGCAGCTTCCTCTTATGGACACAGAAAGCATCATTTATTCATGTGAACGAGTTTCCCCGCTGGTTGAGTATCTGAGCTCTGAGAGAAATCCCCTCAGACGATGAGTGAGACAAGGAGCGAAATGAAATAAAGAAAAAAGAGAAAAGAAGGCCCGAGAAGCGGAAATATGAAGATTCTGATCCGTCTGAGCAGGAAGATTCACATTTAAGACATAAATTATAGAGACAGGAGGACAGAGAAATGTATTTTATAATGATTGATGCAATATATTTCATTTATTGTATATTTTATTTGTGTGTAAAATATGCTGAGATGACTTATGTTGGGAATTGGCGCCATATTAATAAAACTGAGTTTAACAGAAAATAACGAATAATGAGTGAATATTAGGAAAATGTAATAAGGCTTCATTTCCAATTAGCTTGATATTTG
>NW_007578791.1:127635-155207 GCF_000690725.1 Stegastes partitus
ATGATTCACTCTCTATCATTTATAAGGCCTTAATCAGAAGAAGTTTTCCTTTGGGTTGCCAGTTTGGCAAAAATCCCTGATTGTTTGGACACTGTTGTAGGCTACCTGTTGGGATAAGTGCTGCGGCTTTTAAAACCAAATGAAAACACTCCTTTTTTTTCTAAACCTATGAAGCATTCACTGATGATTTATAAATAGAGTTTTTACCAAGACTGGCCAAAATGATTGTTCCAAACCTGGCAACCTCAGATTTGTCCATCTTTGATGGCTTGTAAATGACTTCTAAAGCATTGATTAGTGATTTATTGAACATTATAAACCTTTTTTGAAGGAGTTTTGATTGTATATTTCATCCTTATCCATCTTATTAAGAATGTATTAATGACAGTTTGATATGAACGCTGCCCACAGGGATCGTTCACATCTGGCAACCTCAGATTTGTTCATATTGATGATCTGTAACTATATTAAAACATTACAAAGTGCTTTATTTCACATTATAACCCACCCTGTGAGGGTTTTTTAATTGGATATTCCATCCTTGTCCAACCTATTAAGTATTTATTAATGATGTAGAATTACAGTTTATACTGAAACTTGCCAAGAGGATTATTCACAACCTGGCAACCTCACACTTGTCCACACTGATGATTTATAACTGACCTTTAAACTATTAGAAAATGTATTCATTAAACTGTAAATCTTTTTTGTGAGGCATTTTCAATTAGATATTTTATCCTCATCCTTCCTACTTCACATTTATTTATGATTTTGAAACATTTTCAACAACCATTTTTACAAACACTTGCCAAAAGGATTACTCACAACCTGGCAACCTCACATTTGTCCTTATCAGTGCCTTATAACTGACCTTTAAAGCATTTCCGTCAACAATCTCTTTATCTAATTTGATAGTTCGTTCTTATCCAGCTTATAAAGGATTTATTAATGAGTTACAAACATTTACAGCTACACTTTTTATAGACACTGGCCAAACCTTGTTGGAAAATCGCGCATCGTTTGAGAATCAGAGGAACAAAACTTCTTCATTATGAGCTTATTATAAAAATATGTAATGCTTTACAACTACAAAAGTGGACAGAAGTATTATTCACAACCTGGCAACCTTGGATTTGTCCACATCAGTAGTTGAAAACTGATCTTTAAAGCATTACAAAGTGACGTATTAAACATTCTGCCTCCTTTGTGATGGGTCTGTAATTGGATATTTCATCCTTTCCTCAACGAAGCTGTAAACAGAAAATAATATTGAATCCAACGACTGATTCATGGTTGTTTTTTTCCCCCTTTGAGCTGCACAAATGTAAAAGAAAGTCGAGCCAGAAGCATTTAATAGACTCAGCAGTGACAGTCTGACCTTTAACATCTAAAACAAACTGCACAAGTTTCATTTTGCGTCGATCAGAGGCAGCAGCTATAATGTCTTCATGCCTGTATCGGAGCTTCTCGACGTCTTTGAGCTCTGATATGCAACACGGAGGATTGTTTTCCTCTCTGTAAAAGCCCCCGCTGGCTGCCCCCGAAGCCTTTTTTCCTCCCAATAAGGTCTTACCTGAAATCAAATCCGCCTGCTTAACGAGGAGGCGGCGGGTTGGAGGCAGAAGGCGGTTTGTGAGCGTCAGCACTCTGCACTATGTCATCGGGCACAAGTATTTGACAGTTGGAATTATCTGTAAATACTTCATTAAACTGTGTATGAGTTCCCCTCTTGTGCCTCATGGTCCACTTCTGGTAAGATTTACAAATGATAACATAAACAAAAAAGAAAAAGAAATTCAATTCTCATTTGAAAAGAATTGTGGAGGAGGCGGAGGGGGAGGTTTGATTGGGGCCCACGAGCAACAAAACAGCGGAGGTCTCTGTAATGAGGTTTGGAAAGTGTGTTCAGTGTTTGGGGGCCAGCGTTTACTTGACCTGCCAGGGGGATTGTCTTCCAACGAACGCGGTGCCAGACGCTGAGCCGAGCTGTCCAGGCTTCACTACCAGCCTACACTGTAAAACCAACCCTGCATTTTACTCAAGTCTCCTTTTTTATCCTTTATATTTTCATTTTTGTCTCTGAAATACACAGAAATGTCAATAAAATTACAAAAATAGGCATCCGATGTAAAACAGCTTTAAAAAGCCTGTGCCTGTGAGTAGCCATAAAAAACTGGAGACTGTCCTTCACCTTTGGGAAAACACTGTTATTACAGAGTGTTTTTTATGGAAGCAGGCTACTGAAATAGTTATTGTTTTGTTTTTGTGTTGGTTTGTCTTTTGACAGCTGACTAGAAAGGAATCTGTAATTTTAGTAATTCCCAACTGCCAACGGTGGGACATTTTGTCATGTAGTGACAATTACATTTTATATTTTTGACAACAAAATATTGAATATTTTGGGTTTTTTTTCCCATTGTTTTCTACAAAGTTGATAATTTGTTTTCATTATTTTTACAGTAAAGAAAAATATAAATAAAATGACAAAGATAGACACTGAATTGTCATTTCTGATGTAAAACAACATTAAAAACCCACAACTGCAAATAACCTTAAAAAATAGTTGTTTTGTTTTTTTATAAGAAAATTGAAAATGTTTGTTTTGGTTTTGTACTTTTACAAGGATTTGTTTGGTAAATGAGAGATCTTGTACACTTACATAAGCGTACATATTGTATGTAATGTAAAATGTCATATTTCAGCAATAGAGATGCCAAAAAAAGTTGTAAAATAACAGAAAATATTTTTATTTAAAAAATGCAGTATTTAAAAAAAAAACTAATTTAATTACATTTTCTATCCCTAATTGTGTAAATAAAATAAAACAGGGAGTCATTAAAACGACAGTCTGTCTGTCTATGGCTTCAGATTGTTGTGTTTTTGTTGTCTTTTTTACAGTGTGTGTTGTAATAAATCTGTGTGGAAGCTGGATAAACAAAGGGCCTCTGAACCTAATTCATCCTGCAGCTTGGCCCTTAATATTGAACCTCTTTCGCTGCCATTCATCTGCTTTTTACCATGAAATTTATCCTTATCCTAAAAATACAGCGTCCAAATTCAGCAGCCTAAGAGACGGGAAAATAAAATGCTCTCGAGCTCTAAGGTCATTTATTCTTACACTCACTCTGACACGCAGTAAACTCGATCCAAATCCAACTCAGTTCCACTTGTGCTGCGCTCTGAGGCTGACACAATCGCCCTGGCAAACACTCGGCATGTCAAACTGTCTGCACTAATAAGCAGCCAGCCGGCCTCTCATACCTGAGAGCCCCATGTCAGGACCCGGCTAATGTTTGGGGGAAATGGATACGCTCTGAAAGTGTCTGCTGGGCCAGAGGAGGTAGGAGGTAGACAAGACGGAGAAAAAGTGGAGATATAGAGGAGCACGCTGTAAAAAATGGTGAAATATTGGGCAGCGCAAGTTGCCAAACAGCCCACATAAAATTACAGCAAATTACATTCAACAGTAATGTATGTTTTCTGTGTGAATTCACGACCAGATTTAAGTAAAATGACAAATTTTCACCCTCAGAAAGCATCTCTTAAATCTGATATTATGGTATTTATTTTCACGCTATAAATGTCTCTGCATGTTCTCTATAATGTATACGTTACACATGATAGCTTACAAATATTTTTGGTGCCTTGCTCAAAGCCTTCAGCATGTTTTGATGCTTCTGTGAAAAGATTTAAATCCATCTATTGATCTGTCTAATAAATATATTTAAAATACACAATTAGAATGATAATATTTCTTAAATATTTTAAATATGAAATTATGTTATTTCAGAGAATTATTTAAGTGATCTGCTATATATGCATATCAGCGTACAGATTCCTAAAAATAAAATAACGAATATTTCACTTTACTGTCTGTAAAATATTCTATATGTTTTATCTTACATGCAAGGTTGGTGTTTTTCTGGTAGTCAATATATATATAAGATTAGTACCAAATGCTGTATCTGTGGAGAATACAGTGACTGAATTTTATAGTTTTTAATATTACAGGGTTCTGCTGATTTGTTTTTTTTTTTTCTAACAGACTGCTGCCAGATAGATAGATAGATAGATAGATAGATAGATAGATAGATAGATAGATAGATAGATAGATAGATAGATAGATAGATTAAATGCACAATTGAAAAACAATGTTATTGGTGTATGTTTGACACTAATAACTAATAAACGAGAACTTTAAACTGTTTAAAATGTGTAAAAATTTGTTATAAAATGAATAATTCTTATAATGTAAAGCAAACATACTGTCAAAAAGGGGCTTTCCTGTATTTTAGATATATTCTCTTCATTTGAGCAAGACAAAACATATCTTTATGCCTTCTGCTGCAGAAATAACTCTGTTTCTACAGTGCAGACGGAGGTCACAGGGAAGCTGAAGCTATGACAGTCAGGTCCTACCATGAAGCATGCTGGTCCTCAAAGTCTCCAGGTCTCAAACTCTCCAAACATCTCCAGCTTCTTCACCTCCAGACAAGCAAACAGCCTTGTGGGTAAACAAGGGGTGGTGGATGGTTTCACTTTGCAGAAACCCCCTCTGGGTGGGCGGAGCCTTCAAAGTGAATGTCAATCATTTACACCAATGAGGAAGCCTTTGTCTGTCTGAGTAAATCCCTTTGATTTCTCTGAAGGGAGTCAATGATTGAAAACATGCGTTGAGGGACACCCGTCTCGGCTCGTGGAGTATTTAGTGTGTCTTCCTGAGTGACTGTCGCTGCGATAGCGATCTGCCGGCTGTGAGGAGGCTGCAGGGTCAGAGGTGACCTCAGCGCTGTGATCTTGTGTTTGTTATTGCTATGCTGCCCTTGGACGGGTTAACATAGCACACACTGCATCGGCAGGCCCGTGCACTTCCTCTCACACGCTGCTCGGCCATCGGGCCCCGTGAGAGGCGTCTGAGGGCCACTTCCACATGTGTTGATGGGCCCTGAGTGAACTAATGTAAACTGGTGAAATGTTAAACCGCTGCAGGGAGGACGGGAGCTCCAGATCCCCACTGCTGCTCTCTGTAGGCTCTGGTTTTTACAGGACTTTAATGTCCTCATTCACTGTATGTTTTTATGTGAAGCGTTTGACACTTCACGGTGCGTTCGTCACTTCAGTATATTTTTCCTATTTGCTTGTATTGTGGCGGTGGTCACTGCTCTTCCTGCTTGCTACTGCAACAACAGAATTTCCTCTTGGGGATCAATAAAGTATTTCTTTACTATTCTGTTCTCGTGTAGGAGAACATGGGGAGATTGTAACCCACAAAATAACTTTACTATACAGCTAAACTGCATTGTCAGTCTTGTTTTACCAATAATTTTACAGCTTCATGGTGGCTTCTTATCAGCCAACCAATCATATATTAAATGGTGTTGTCGTCCTCTTTACTGGGAAAATGGAGGAAAAGCTTCAAACATGTAGTGAAAGCCTCATACTTTAGGGTGAACCGTGACATTGTTCCAAATTCCAACCACGTAGTCTTGGTGCCTAAACTTAACCAGATCATTTGTAAAAACTGAATGTAAATGACAGAAATGAAACTTATGCTGAAGACTAATGATTGTTCCTCACAGGACAATGAACTGTGGGCATAAAAGTTACTTGGACTCTTTCAGATTGGATGCCTTTCCTACAGCGTCACAGTTGACAAAATACATTCATTTCAAAGCCCTCAACAGGTAAACAACAAAGTTGTATAGGAACATCATTTTGTGGGGACAAGGTTACAAACTGAGATTGTCATGTTGCTGTGGTTGCAGGACAGGAGAACGTTAATGTGGGATTTTCTTTAACTTTCACCTGAAATTTATTGAGGAAAGAGTTTCTCTTCTTTTAAAGCCCAGTTACTGGAAACTCCAGGATCGGATATTCAGCATTTTTTTCTTTTTGGATTAATGGCATTGTTCTTCTTTTAACTGATTCCCCATAAAATAAACCAACTTAGAAATGGGCAGCTTTGGCTCTGATGCAGCAATCTCTCTATCTGTCGTCAGCCCTGCACCTCTGTGGAAAGGATTCTGTCCAGTGTGACACAGTCAGAATGACATAAATCATAATAAAAAGAAAATAACAAAAGCTGAATTTCATTTCACAAAAATTGGCAAAACCCAGCATCAATTTGTCCAATGTTTATCCAAGTGTCCACAGGTGTTATTAATGCTGGGAAAATAGTGGTTTTACATTTTTACAGCCTCCACAAGCTTTTTCACAAGTCTCTGTACATCAACTCTACAAAGAGGTTTCACCATGCTGAATGTATCTTCCTACCACTTGCTCCTTTATTCACTGTTTTGTTTAGCCATGCTGCGTTTATCCCATATATTTTGTTTAAATCTCTAATCTCTGCTCTGTGGAAACACTGCCTGCAGTTCAGCTGAATCGTTCCTGTGTTTTTGTCTTGTGACTGTTGGTCATGGCCATAGACTGTATAAAAGATGGACGTAGCAACCGGCCCTGAAAAATGAAGCCAACCCGGAAGTGTCAAAAACCTGCAATATCACTACGTCCACTAGTCCTGGCTCCAAAAAGCCCTGGCTCCCATAGAAATGAATTGGAAAAGAAGTGATCACAGATCACGAAATACCGCATTCCTCCAGCTCAGGATTTTTTTAAAAATTAGTTTTCATGGTCAAATCCAGAGATCAGGTGGCCAATCTGAAAATAAATCAATGCAGAATTTTTTTTTAAATCATCAAAATTTTGCGGGGCAAGGGGCGTGGCTGGCTTGATTGACAGTCGACAGCGACCATACAGATGAAGCGAGCAGAAGGCGGTAAATGTGGCCGGGCAGAGAGGGCCTGCCCCTCAATCCGTCTGACCAATCGCTGCTCCTATGGATCCGCCCCCCTCTGACGATTTTTGCGTCAGTGGCTCCAAAAATCCAAGATGTCAACCAGGAGGTAGCAAAACTCTGGCTTCATTTTCTCAGTGCAGAAACCAACGGGTGACGTCACGGTAGCTATGGCTGAGTCAGGAGCACCACATTCTTTGTTTTTCACACAATCTGGTACAATTGGTTTATTTTTGGTGAATTTTCACATGACAAATGTAGAAAAAAAAGCTCAGAACTGTTACATTTTCTTGACATCACACATGGTTAGTTTATTAACAAAAATCCAACAATTCTTTCTGTTTTTATGATGTCTGGCCCTGATAAATGGTACCAATTGGGTGTTTTTTGTTTTGTTTTGTTTTTAAAAATCTATGTTGACTACCAGAAAAACATCAACCTTACATGTAATATAAAGTGTGTAACTGCATTTTACATGTAGCAATTACACATATGCTTCAGGTACATGCAACACTCAGACATTAAACAATTGAAATATCAAAGTCACAATCATGTTTTTGTAAAGTCAAATGAAACTAACCCTCTGAACCCTGGAACCTGACAGTCAGTTTATACGGAATGTTGTTATTTAAAAATACCTAAATGAAACCATTCACCAGCCAGAAAATGTAAAAACTGAAAAAATTGTTTGATTTTTAACTTTTCTGCTGCACTCGAACTAATAATGATGTGTGATGTGCCTTTAAGGAACTCAAATTAACCAAGACTGTGCTTAAAACTGTCATAATTTAACATTCATTTTTTTGAATGCCCAAAATAAAAATGTTTCCTCTAACCAAACACTGTTAAAAAAGAATCAATGCAGCATGGCTCTAAGAATGCCAACAATAAACAGTTTGCACTAAATATATTTTGTAAAAAATCTTAAATTCTGCGCTCCTTGGTGCAACTGAGAAGTTGTGTTTGACACGGCTGTGACCAACTGTCATGTGGCAAAAATTCAGATAATTTTCAGATGAACTGCAGGCAGTGTTTCTACAGAGCAAAGAGGAGACGAGAAAAGAGACTGAGAGGAAAATCAAACATAATGGATCAATAAGATAAATGTAGCATGACTCAGAAACAGTGTACAGAGGAGCAAGTTGCTGGAAGATACATTCAGCTTGTGAAAAAACTTTATCGAGTAGAGAATGTGGAAAACTCTTGTAGCGATTGTAAAAATGTAAATATTTAAATATCAACACCATGCAGAGTCTCCATTTGCTTTGGTTTTGGTGACACGTATGGTAACTTGGAAGAATGTTGTTGTCAGCTTTTCTGAACTTTGGCAAAAATAGTTAATCAAAGAAAATAAACTTTTCAAGCTTTTTAAAAAAAAATGATTTAAGGCATTATAACTGTGTTGTACTGTGTGGAAGACATTTGTGATTTCTCTCTCATTCTAGTCGTAATTGTGCTGTTTCCATACAGGTGTTGGACTTTATATTGCAGTAAAAAACACATTATCCCAGAGTGAGGAGAATGTGACAGAAGCAGAAAACACCCAGAAACTGTTTGGAGTTCAGGGAGTTAATGGCGTGACAATACTTAATGTTTATTATTTCTTATTAAATTTACCATTACAAGCATTTTAAATGAATGCACAGCCACAGATCTCCCAGGACCTGATGTATTTAAGTGACAGGCCTCCGCCTCCAGATGCTGCTGTGGTGAAGCCTCCATACAAATATAATAGCAGCCACATAAGAGAGCTGTGGAGGCAGCTATGCCGACTGTAGCTGTGCCAGCAGAGGTATGCTAATGGAGTCAGAGGATAGTTCTGTGTGCGTCACGGGTCTCCTCTGAGTATGGTGGTCTGCTGCCCACCCACCTCCTTAATTTTCATACTTCAAACAAAGACCCACTAATACAGAACATATTGGGGGGCGCAGGGCCACAGTGCTGGACATGTAAGACAGAAAGAACAAGAGAGCATCCACTTAATCAGTCATTATTTATAGTCCAGGGAGGTTTAAAATCAACACGTTCAGGAACCAGAGCCTGGCCTTATGGCTTTATAACTGCTGTTCAAATAATCACAGCACAGATACCAGATATGGATCGCTCCTCCTTCACCTCCCTCCATTCTTCCCTCCATCAGCTCCTTTGCTGATCCTATTTTACTGCTAGTGTTGTGATGATACAACGTTTATGATATGATACCTGCCTCAGTATATTAATACCAAAATATCACAGCAAGAACCTAAAACATGGAATCATCTGTGACGGAGCGTGGAACTTATCTAACCCTCTGAACCCCATTTTTACTCACTGTGGGCTCATTTTTTACTGCAACATAAAGTCCTGCACCTCTATGGAAACAGCACCGTGTCTCGAAGGAGAGAGACCACAGAAATCTCTTTTGCAACATAGTTAGAGTGACAGAAGTCATAAAAAGAGAAAAAAACAAAGTTGAATTTCAGTTATTGTTAAGTTCACAAAAATGACTAATTCCTGGACTCAACATGTGCAACGTTTTTACCAAGTGCCCACAGGTGTTTACAATACTGAAAAAAATGAGGGTGCCACATATTATAGATATTTTACTATTTACATTTTTATTTTGTTTCCATACTGGCCTCCTCTCTGCTCTAGACGTAGCCTGCAGTTCACCTAAAAACCCCACAGTGTTGTCATATGACAGTAGGTCTTAGCTCATTCAGCCTCGGCTTCACAGTTGCGCTGAAGAACACAGAATTTACCTAATTATAACAATTTACTGGGTTTGGTTATCGCAAATGGTTTATTTTTGGCAAATATCTAAATGACACATGTATAATGAAGTGAATTTGATGAAATACCATGATTTTAAGTTTGATACGGTTTTCCAACAGCGTGGCACATCACAGACAAGTAGTTCAAGAACGATTGGAAAGTTGGAAAGTCAGACCATTCTTTCAGTTCTTTCTCTGATAAATAGTGTAATTTTGGTGATTTAAAAAACAACAACAACATGCCTCTCAAACCTCTCAGCAGGTTTTGTATTTAATGTAAAATATGTATTTTGGCAGCATCAATGCAAGATAGTAGATGTGAAAAGAAGCCATAAAACAACAGCAGTGAACCACAGATGGTCACATTGTTCTTGATTCTGGTAAAGAACATATTTATGTATATTGAGTGTAACCTATACTTCAACAAAGCAAGAGAATATACAGTTTCTGCACTGTGGTACAAGAATGTATCATCAGCGTAGAGCATTAGACAGCATATTTTGCTTTGTGCATTTACTTTGTGGACAACACATGGACTTGTGTTTGCAGCCTCTTGTTTTGGCACCATAGAAGCTGCTTAGAGAAGAAATAAAATAGTTGGCACTCCCAATGAATTCATGTGTGTTTTAAGAGAGTTTTCAATGATTTTTCTTTAAATAATGTACCGTTTTTTTCTCAGATTTCCCTCGTTTTATTAAATAATAGATAGTAATAATAATCATCATCATCATCATCATCATCATCATTTGAATGTAAAAATGAAAACGAGTTACCACGCGTGACCATAAAATTAATTTTACTGGATTTAAATCAGCTAAAAATATAATTATTTTACAGGTATTTGCTGTTATTTTCACTTCTTGATGTTACTACATTACACTGTTTTCAACATATTTTTTCCATCCTTGCTACCAGATTTTCACAGTTATTGTTGGTGGGAGGGATTTTTTTTTAGCAGTGCCTGTCTACACAGATTAGAAGCAGAGTGCTGCAAACACACTTCCCTGCTGTTGCTTTTAAAACACTCAAAAGAGTCCAACAGGCTCCTTGCAAAGATACACAACGCAGTGTTTTGGTGCGAAACCTTCAACTTTGCAAGTTGGACAACATGCAGGAGTTTGAATCTTTAGGATACACTCGTCCCTCTCCTGTGCACCTGCTTCACTAAATAGATGTGCAAAGAGCTCATTTGGCTGTTCACAACAGTCGTTCTTTGTCTATCAGTTCTAATGAAGTGGGACATAATATCATTTTTAACAGCAGGGTATTGTACTTTTCTAGCATCAGTGCATTTTCCTACACTATTTACTACAACCGCTTTTCCGAAGTGTTAAAGCACCTGCTTGATTTCCCGTCGACTTTTCTTTGCTGCTTCTTTTTGCATATGACCGTCCTCCCACTTCATCAGCTCACATGAGTGATGAGTTTATACGTATGAATGTCTGAATGCACACGCAGATATTTTCCTGTGCATGTGGTGTTTTGCGAAAGCTGTGAAACGAAAACAAATGGGAATCCTAAGCGAGGTGAACATGACTGATGGAGCTGCTCGGAGGGAACAGAAGCATTAGTGTGTACGGCGAGTGGTCTGGTTTGGCACATGGCCTTTGTGTGTGCGCGTGTGTGTGTGTGTGTGTGTGTGTGTGTGTCAGGGGGTGGTAATAGAGGAATGGGAATGACAAGGCAGATGAGGGGAATGGTGGGTCTGACATTGCCAGAACCTGCCATGTGTCACTGATTAACCGGGTAGAGTTGCAATGATTTAGTTGACAAAGCATCACATTAGTGCTACGGATCCAAGTGTGTGTGTGTGTGTGTGTGTGTGTGTGTGTGTGTGTGTGTGTGTGTGTACGTACGTGTGTGCGCACAGATTAATGATCCAGGGAAAAGCCAGATACTTGTTGACATAAACTGAGGTGCCAAAGTGGTATCGTGACATTGTTGTATTTCTCACGGTGCTATTTTTCGTCTATTACCAGCAGATTATTGAGTATGGCTGCAACGCTTTCTTGGAACTGGCACTTGAAAAATGATTCATGCAAAAACACTTTGCAGAAACAGTAAATATTAAAACAGCCGTCGTTACATGGAATTATGGGAATTATAATAAAAATGCGGTACATTTCAGTTGATGAGCTGCAAATGAAATCCAATCGAGTTAAACCGACGTGTTTTAGTGTCAGAAATACAAACAAATGAGTCTGTTTTCTGGCTAACAGATATGCCTTCGTGGAATTATACAACGGATTTGGAAGCAGTTTCATGCAGTTTAACCATCTGAGCCCCAAACCTTCTTAATGACACAATTTATCAGATTTTCAGCTTTTCAACATTCCTTTAACTACTTGTGTCTGGAAATGTGTCCAAAGTTAAGCTTAAAATGATTCTGTCTCATCAAAATGACTTTATTCTACAAATTTAATTGAAAAGTTCAACAAAAATAAATTGTTTGCAGCAGATTCTGTAAAAACCAAAGAATTCAGAGTTCCTTGGCACAAGCAAGACGCCATGACTCACGTGACGAAAATTCTGCAACTTTTCTGCTCAGCTGCAGGCAGTGTGGGGAGACACGTATGTAATGAATTATCCATCCATCCATCTACTATCTACACACCGCTTTATCCTCACTAGGGTCACGGGGGGCTGGAGTCTATCCCAGCTGACTCAGGGTGAAGGCAGGGGACACCCTGGACAGGTCACCAGTCTATCACAGGGCCACACTTAGAGACAGACAACCAAGCACACTCACATTCACACCTACAGACAATTTAGAATCACCAATTAACCTCAACATGTTTTTGGACTGTGTGGGAGGAAGCTGGAGAACCTGGAGAGAACCTACGCTGCACGGGGAGAACATGCAAACTCCACGCAGGAAGATCCCAGGTGTCCTCACCGGAACACGAACCAGTGACCTTATGAAATGAATTAGAGAGAGAAAAATTAAACAGACCTGATCGATAAAGTAAAGGCAGCATGGCTCAAAAACAGTATACAGAGGGGCAACTTGTTGGAAAACCCATTCAGCCCTGTGAAGCATTCTTCCAGAGTTGGCGTGCAGAGTAGTGTAGAGGATGTTCAAAAAGTTAAACATCTATAGCACGTAGAAACACGATTGTTTCTGATGGACACTTGGAAAAAAAACAGGCCATGCTGATGCCAAGTTCTTTCCATTTTTGTAAAATGAATAATTAAAGAAATTCAACTTTTCATTATACGTCACTTTATCAGTGCCGTACTGCACAGAAGACATTCCTGAGTTCTCTCTTCTTCTAATCGTGGTTGTGATGTTTCCACAGAGGTGCAGGACTTTATATTGCAGTGCAAAATGAGCCCACAGTGAATAAAAATGTGACTGAAGAAAACAAAACACGCAGAAAGTGCCTGGAGTTTAGAGCGTTAAGTGTACAGATCTTACTCAACTCTTAATAGAGCCGTTTAAATCAGAAATAAATGTCCAAAGAGAACAGCAACAATGAGGATTTAGCTGAGATCATGTTTCTGGGTCTATTTTCTGGATCAAATATGCTGAAAAACTGCTGACAGTAACCAGAATAAAACCTACTACTTACAGTTTGTCTGCTTATGTGTGTGAGGAGAGGAAAAAGAGTGTGTGTGCAGAGAGGTGAAAGGGCCACATAGACTAGACAAGAGGAGTGGATAAGTGCAGGACGAGAACAGCCGACACTTTTCTTAAACAGGACCTGTTTTATCTCAGCGTGAGGGGAGAAACAGGGAGAGGGGTCTTTGCAGGGACAAGGCCAAGCCTGGAGCTGCACACTGTAAAAAATGATGGCTTTAAACTGCTTTTTGTTTCCTTACAACTTACTGCTATTTTACAAAATGTCCTTGTTTTGTTAAATTACAGATAATACCCAGTAAAGTGACGGAAAAAAATAATTCATTTACTTGTTAACTGTAAAACAACAACAACAACAACAACACATAAAGTCTACATTTTTCTAAATAGTGACAGTAATTTTTTTTAAAGGGTTTCATCTTTACATGACACTATGAAAGAAAAAATATGTGCATGAAGAATTGAAAAATGGTAAATATTCATTTTACAGATTTTCCCTGTTTGGTTAATTTATGTGTAGGTTATGTTGGTAAATCACAGAAAAAAATGAATAATTTATCGATTGAAATACAACACAAAACTCTAAATAATGTCTTTATCAAAAATGTCTATTTTTATAAATGGTAATTGGTTCCTTTAAAAGGCTTGACAATAAGCATTGCACTATTTTTTACTGTATTTTAATCTGCAAATAAATAAATAAATCATTGTTTTATAGATATTTGCTGTTATTTGAAAAGAACAATTTTAATATTAAAGACTGAAATTATGGTACATATTTTTTTTACCTGATATTTTATGCAATAACTAAATGGTACATTTTTGTTTGTTGTTGTTATATACATTTTATTTTATTGAAATTGCAAATTATATCAATTATTATATTTTAAAAAATCAAAAACTTTTATATATGTATTTGCTGTAGGAGGTAGTAAATAATGTCCACATCAAAATTCTGTATTTTCACAAATATAATTCATTCTATTACAGTGCATAAAATGACACTCTTTTTTTCACAAATACTTTTATTTCACAGATATTCACTGTTATTTGAAAGCAAAATTATCTGTAAGGAAAAATTAAAAACTGAAAAATCCTAAATTTTACAGATTTTCTGTTTTGTTAAATTATTTAAAAAAAACAACAATTTCAAGTTCACATTTTAAAACATCACAAAAAACACTGTAGATAAAGTCCACATTAATAATCTTTTTTTTAAAAATAGCAATTAAGACTTTTGAAATGTGTGACAGTAAAATTACACTGTTTTTTCTGTATTTAAATCAGAAAAAAATATTATTTTACAGATATTTGCAGTTATTTGAAAGAGGAAAAAAAAGCATTTTGAGGATTGAAAAAAAGTAGATAATTTTTAAAATAATATTGTACAGATTTCCCCAATTTTGTTAACAGGTAAATAAAAATGTCCAAATCTAAAATAAACTTCAAGTGGATTTTGGAAAAACAATAGTAAATCAGAGATGTTTACTGCTATTTGAAAGACAAATTATGTTTTCATTTGGATTGGTTTAGGTTTTTGAAAAATGTGATAATTTTAAGTGTTGTTGCTCTCTTGTTAAGTTAAGGATATCTAGTAAAATCGCAGAAAAACTGTATTATCTACTATTTTACTGTAAAAAACCCTGCATAACATGCATAGTGCCTACATTTAAAAAAAAAAATCTGTCATTTTATTTACAAATTAGCAGGGCTTTTTTTTTTTTACTTTTACACTGTGTTTAAATCAGCTACAAATGTCATTTTTATACAGGTTAGTTTTTTGTTTTTTTATTTTATTACCATTTCACCATTTTTTCTGTATTTTTCTAGCACCCTGCTTCAACTTTTTTTTCTTAATTATTTTACTGTTTTTTTTCTTTTTTTTTCTTTTTGCAGTATTGTTTTTTACAGTGTGTGGTTAGGAGGAGGAGGACGAGGAGGGTAAGATGAAGCTGCTGTAGGCCTGGAGGTCTGTCAGTCTGTCTGTCTGTCTGAGCTGTGGACGGCCCTGCTCTCGGGGTTAACTGATTATAATTTGAGGGGTGTCTTGGGGGAGCAGCCCCCTCCTCGAGGCTGCAGTAGGTGCAATCGGACCCTGAGCGTATCAACACACACACACATGGTTATGAAATGATGGATAAGCAGACGTGGGGATTGAGAGCAGGAAGTGATGATTTAAACAGAGACGCCAGCAACAGAGCTGCTCAGCCTCCCTCCTTCTCTCTCTCACACTGAAAGTAAAGGCGCAGTGGAAGGAACCGGTAAGCTTCCAGTTATGTTTCACGTCGCCAGTACAGAGTATCCCATTCGATTAGCAGCACATCACATTAGAGCTGCAGATACTGGAAAAAACTGACAGTGCGATATGAAAAATTACAGGAATTTTCACCAGATGACTAGAATAACTCTATTTGGAAAGAATTATTCACTCTAGAATGATGATGGGGGGGAGTTCACCCAAGTGGTAAATACTAAACAGTTTTCCAAAACCCTAATAAAGCTGTTTCTTTCTCACATGTTGTCCAAAACCTCCAAAACTGCTTTGAATGCAGATTCAGTCCAGCCTGCCCTCATCACACTGAGCTTTGTGCCGCTGATCTAAATGGTCAAACAAAGTAACTGCGTTGCCTCATGTAGGTTCGTGACACTAGTTTTGGTCAACTTTATCCTTATCTGTCTGTGGCCAGAATAATTCCATCCAACTGCTGTATAGATACATCCCTACATAAGACAACAGCTCTGTCTATGTCCTCAACACTTTCCATGGCTACCGCAGATATATTTCTGGAAATAATGAACCCTTAATCGGCTTCCCAGGTTTTATTGAAGGTAAAAAACACAAAAATTATCAGGTCTTAAAACATATAAATCCTCCAAATTCTGCCAAATATATTTTACAGAACCTAGTGTTGGGTCCCAAATAACAAATCAGTAAACTCTGACCAAACTCTGAGACGGTGCAGCAGCAGCAGCATGTTTCCTGTGTTCTGTCTGTATTCACTGGAGCTTTGGTTTTGTGTCCCACGACTTGACTGATTACTGATAAGATAAATAACAAAATATGAAAGAATCATTGTAAGGATTTGTTCTTATTTTCACATTAATGTCTGTCTATATTTAAGAAGTGCATTCAGGTTTTTGAATATGAGTGGCTCTGTTCTTTCTGTGTGTGTACTTCATTTATTGATTTTTATAGGATGTGATCTATCTATTTTCATCCCTTTATTTTTCTTGTCTACTGTTTTTTCCCTCTTGCTTTGATTTGAAATCGATGACTAACTTTAAAGCTGCTGGTTCCGTGTTGTTTTCAGTCTACAAAACAGGTTCAGTCATGACGGTCATATCAAGCTAAAATGTTGAACTATTCCTTTAAAACGTCTTGTTTCCACTGAGAGCAACTGGGGGGAGAATAGGAAACACAGCTGTAAAGTTATCATTTTATATTTATGTGGCTTCTGAAATTGTTGAATAATGAATTATAAATTCTAATCAAAGAACGTGGTTGTTACGTAATCAATGCGTGACTACAGATAGTAAAGATAGCAGCCCACCATGAACCCGTCACAGTTCAAGCAGACAATATAATAGCTGTAATTAAGGTTGCATATAATATTTATTGCGGCCAGTTTTAAGCAAAGCAGCTGATATTTATCCAGTAATTACAGGTACTAAAGCTCAGCCCTGCTTTGTTTCCCCACGTTGTTTGGATATTGCCATGACGCTGTGTGGACCTGCACTGTCAACAAGCAGCCTGCAATCTCCCATTAGATCAGACGCTATTAGGGCGGAGAGGAGTCACTGAGCAAACACTGTCCCTGCCTTTAAAACCAGGTTATCTAATCTGGCGAACGGGGATGAGCTGGACTTTGGAGTTCACATACAGACAGACATGCAGTTTGTCCACAAATGTCGTTTGAAATGCCACTCAAGACCAGACGAGTTCTCATTGGTGGATCTCCGTGACGGTCCTCGTTTGGAGTTTACGAGCTGATCAGATAAGAGGCTGTGGAGGTTCTTTGTCAAAGGTCAGATAACGTCTGGTGGAGATGACCGGAGACGAGGCTGTGGTCCCCGTCAGGCTGCTGTGGAAGGTTACTGGTTTTATAGATTAACCAAGCAGCTGTTTTATTAGGACGCAGTGAGGCAGACGCTGTTCCTCTTTTCTTAAAGGACAAGTTTGCAGTTCCTCTGAAACACAAGCAGTTTCTGGCTGTTTCATGGCTACCGTCACCTTTTTATTCACTGTGGGCTCATTTTTCACTGCAACATGAAGTCCTGCACCTCTATGGAAACAGAACAGCCATGAATAGAAGGAGAGGGAAGTCAGACATGTTTTCTGTGCAGCTCAACACAGAATGACGTAAATCATAATGATACATTTCTTTAATTATTTAGTTTACAAAAATTAAAAAGAACTTGGAATCCACACGTCCCATAAGTGTCTCACAGTTAGAACCAATACTGGACAAAATAGTGGCTGTACATGCTATAGATATTTTATTATTTACAAACTACTCATTAACTCTGGAAGGATGTCTCACCATGCTGAATGTGTCAACAATGTCCTCCTCTGTATACCCTTTTTTAATCATGCTGTATTTGTTTTATTGATCCAGGTTGTCTGATTTTCCTCTCAGTGTTGTCTCCTCTCTACTGTGTGGAAACACAGCCTGCAGTTCATCTCAAAACTATCTGAATATTTGTCATATGACTGTTGGTCAAAGCCAGTTCACACCTGACTTCTCAGTCACACCGAGGAGCACAAAATTTTATGTTTTTTACTAAATATATTTAGTGCAATCTCCGGCTTCCTCCCACAAGTCCAAAAACATGTTGAGGTTAATTGGTGATTCTAAATTGTCTGTAGGTGTGAATGTGAGTGTGCTTGGTTGTCTGTCTCTAAGTGTAGCCCTGTGATAGACTGGTGACCTGTCCAGGGTGTCCCCTGCCTTCACCCTAAGTCAGCTGGGACAGACTCCAGCCCCCCATGACCCTAGTGAGGATTAAGTGGTGTATAGATAATGGATGGATATTTAGTGCAAACATTTTTTAACAAAAATAAGACACGTAGAATGAAGTGATTGTGATGAACTACCACCATGTCAGGCTGAGTTTTGGTTAATTTTCCCAACAGAGCAGCATTTCACAGGATTAGTTGAACATCTAGTGAGTCTTTCTGTCTTTTCAGTTTCTTGCTTTGATAAATTATGTAATTTTGGTGATTTAAAAAAACAAAAACCCAAGAACAGGCTTTTCAAACCCACTGGTGGGTTTCAGGGTTCAGAGGGTTAAAGTCCACTTCCATTGTATAATTCAAAAACGGCATCACTGTTGGCTGGAAATCTTTTTTGATGTATTTCTGTAAAAGTTTCACCTGATTGCAGTTTATTTGTGGCTCCTGAACTAAACTGTACTACTTTCTATTATAATTCCTACAGTTCCATATAACAGTGGGTGCTTTAAAGTTCACTGTTTCTGCAGTGTAGTTTCCAGGACTTTGCACAAATTATTATGCAAACTATGCTACATTTATTTTATTGACCCAGTACGCTTTATGTTCCTTCACTATCTCTAACTTTTGTCCATTCTGGTCTCCTCTCTTTGGAAACACCGCCTGCAGTTCACCAGAAAACAGACTTTTTGTCACTGATCTGTTGGTCACAGCTGAGTCACTCATAGCTTCTCAGTTTAATTTATTTTTTTTTTTTTTACAGAATTTGTTTTGTGCAAGTGGCTTATATTTGGCTGATGTTTTACTAAAACATGCAATAAAGTGATTTTGATGAAATATCACCATGTTATGCTTAGATTTGGTTCATTTTCCTGATGGAACCACACGTCACGCATGATTAGTTCTGCTCCAATGTTGACAATCTGACAATTCTTTCTGTCTTTACAGTTTCTGGCTCTGATAAATGCTGTAATTTGGCCTTTTTTAAGAAAATTTTTTTTAGAGATAACACTTTTTTTTTCTTTCTTACGGGTTTTGGGGTTCAGAGAGACACTTTTTAAAATATGGAGTGGCCCTTTAAGCTGGACCTCTGACAGAGCGCTCCTCCTGCCTTAAGGCTGGTACAAAGCTGTCCAGGGAGCTCAGTGTGGTGAACTTATCCCAGTTATTTACCCTCTTCATGCCTGTTAGAAGCTGAAAAAGGATCCACACACGGTGACTGTTTTCCACTCTCATTCATGTTCTCATCTTCCAGCCTCTATAAGAGCCCAGCTCCTCTCCTCTCTGTCTCTGCTCCTTCATGGCTGAGTGCTTCGGCCCAGGCTCAGCCGGTTGTGTATGCGGGCCCGGCCTGGCCCAGCCCGGCCCGGCCTGCCCAGCGTCACACTAAGTGCCTCTGACAGCCCACCGCACAGTTATTAACTGTGATCCGCCACCACAGGGCCCGGGCAGCCTCGCGCCGAGGGGAGGGTCCACCAGAGGGCTCTGCTCTAAACACAAAGACGGCTTTCACCTCCATCAGAGTCTCCTCTGCGCTCCACAGTGTGCCCTCCCGACTCCCCCGCTCTCGCTAATACATATTTACATCACTTCATATACTGTGCAAGCTCTTTCTCTAATATGTGGTGCCGCTGGGAAGCTGCTCTGCCAACTGTCCAAACCCTGATGGGCCGAATAAAACTGCTTTTGTAAGGGAGGGACATGCGTGAAGGTGGCACTCTTATGCAGGATTACTGGAGAGCACTGCACACTGTAAAAAATGAATGTTTTTTTTTAAGTTTTTTTAAACATTCTTTAACTGTAAACTGTTACAGATTTTGCCTGTTTCGTGAAATTACAGAAAATAACTACATGTCAATAAAACCAACCGAAACTGTAAATTATGTCCACATCAAAAATCTGTATTTTGATGAATAGAAATGTATTCTATTACAATGTTTTATTGTAAAATTAGACCTTTTTAAAGCTGTATTTGATTCAGCAAAAATATGTGTATTGTATGTGTGAGAGGTAAATTACATGCTGACTGTTAAAACACAGGCCAAAGCTGTAAATCATGTCCACATCAAAAATCTTTCTTTCATTAATTCAGAAAAAAAAAAAAAGTATATTAAGGCTTGATAATGATAAGTTATTTTTTCAACTGTTGTATAATATACATACAGATTTTCCTTGTTTTGTTGAATTGCAGAAAATATACAATAAAATCACAGGATAAAAAGGATTAATAAACCATAAATAATGCTATGTATAAATATATATAAATATACATACATACACATATGTATATGTACACGCACAGGTATTTGTCATTATTTTAAAGGGCAAAATATGTAAAGTAAGAATTAAAAAATAAAGAATTTATTTATAAGTCTGTTATTTTACATATTTTTTTTGTTTTGTTAAATTACAGAGAGCACAATCACAGAAATAAATGTATTAATTTACTCACTCGTTATTTTTTTTTTAAAGTTAATGATGTAAAAAACATCCACATCAAACACATCAGGTGTAATTGAATAAATGGTCATTCTTTACATTCTTTTTTGTTTCACCAGAAAATTACACAATGTTTTTACTGTATTGAAATCTTAAAAAATATTATTTTATTGATATTTGACATTTTTTGAAAGGAAATATTGTGTACAGGTAGGGTATATATATATATAGATATACATTTGTTTGGTTTTTAATAGATTTTCCCTGTTTTCTCAAATTATAGATAATATTTAACAAAATCAAGTTTTAAAAAGTATCAATTTATATGTTGGCTGTAAAAAACAAACAAACTATTAAAGGTGCAAAAAAGGCCAATATTGTAAATAATGCACACATCAAATGCTATACAAATATAAATAGTAATTTGTTCTTTTACAGTCAGTAACTGTCAAATTACATCGTTTTTACTGTTTAATATTTTACAGATATTGTCATTTGTTCCACTATTTTGGAACATATTTTTCTGACACCCTTGCCGCCACATTAATTTATTTATTTTGACATGGTGCCATGCAGCCACTGCTTGCTTTATGTCGCCTATAGACTTTCATCCATATAGGTGGTCTGCAGCGTTGTTTGTCCGGCGCTCGCCCCCCTGCGTCCTCGCCGCCCCTTCTCTTCCTCCCAGGATGTGGAAGCCCGGAGAGCCATCGGCCCCTTCAAACAACAACACAACACGGGTCATTAAAAGACAAAATTGGGAGAGAAATAAATAAATGTTAGCAAGGGGGAGGAGAGAGAGTGAGATCCATAATGACAGCTGACTATGTTTAGCCCCCAGAAAGGCACTGGGATAAACAGCAGCTCGTCCCTGCTAACAGGAGGGCTTTAAGTCGCTGCATTGAAAACCCCCAAAGCCACTTTTTCCTGCCCACACCGGCCATAATGAGAGCCCCGCCAGTCAATTGTTGAATACTTGAGGCTTTTCCCTTTGAGGTGACTGGCTTTAATATAGAAACACGACATACACAGTGGAGCAATGGACGTCCCCAGCGGTGTTCAAAGCTGTGGCGGGATAAGGATACGGCTGACATGCATTATTCCTTACAAAAGCTGCCCTTTGTTTGCTTTATGCTCAGATCCCACAAATTGTAGGCTTTGTCCGTCAACATTTCTTATTTCAGGCTGAGGCCTTTTTCCCCTCCTCGCCTCCCCCCTACCTCCTGCTGTCCTCCCCGGCCTCGGCATGTGTTGGTGCTTCACGACAGCGATAACTACACACTGTGAACGGTCCACTGACTTTTTGTTGTTGTCTCTATGCCCCTCTGTGGGGGCTTAAAGGGAAGGAGGTAACTCGGTAATTACGTTCAGCTCATAGATGTAAAATTCAACCCAGATTTCGTCAGAGCTTCGTGTAGATGATGTATCTCCCTCTTAATGGTCTCTGTGTCTTTATGAAAATGTTTTCTCTGTTACCTGTTACCTGAAATTGAAAGAGGATTTAGTTTTGGCGGCTTATACAGAGTCATCGAAACATCACAGCTTTGTGCCATTGAGCCGTCAGAACCCAACAGATGCACTTGGCGTCGAGCTTTACATCCCTTCTTCTGAAGTAGTTCCTGAAGTATTTCTAATATCAGTTGGCCAGTATCATCGACCAACATTAATATTGTATATGTTGTTTGATGTGAAAATGTTCTGTTTCAGTAAAAGATGCTTCAGTGATGTAGAAATTGTTCCATCACACCGTTTGTCCAGCAGAGCAGTTTCATTGTTTACATGCAGCACATGTCGCAGAGTCCAGTTGAGCTAAGGATGGTGCGGAGTCAAGCGGTGTCTTAGCAATAAGTCGTTAACTAGTTCTAAAATACGTTGCTGCGAACTTGCTTATACTGAGCAATGATCCCTTTTCAAAATAGCTAAAATAAGAGTATCGACTGCTATTTTAGTCAAAATCGGCATCGCCCCAACAGTCCAGTATCACACAACACTAGTATTCATTGCAGCAAGGTGTAGCACATATCAGATTAACTGCATGACTTGACCTTTCCGACTATGCCAGTTGTTTGTTCCACAAAGTGTTGGTGATGAAAAATTATTTTGAATTTACATCAAATGTAATCATAGTTACCACTCGCATGCAGCTACTTCCATCTCTACATCCATATGTTGTCTGTGCAATGACGCAATGCTAATATGTCACAAGAAAGAGCAGAACTGGAACTCATACGTGCTACATATTTGCACATACTGCTATAAAAACAGATGAAACTTCTGCAAATTAAAGTTCTTACTAATTTACAATAAAGTCCCTATTGTTGGTGTAATCGCACATCAAGACAAACAGCAGAACTCCCCCTTTCTGATGACACTAGTTGTTTCTCTGTGCTTTCAAAATTGTCTCATTCGGACATTGCATCCCACTTTGTATGAAAAATATACACAAACCACTGGACTTGCTTTTCACTGCAGTGATTCACAAGTTGTGCTCAAAAGACAAGCGCACACGTTTCCCTATTTCTGAGTCATACAGTGTCCCATCATCATGGTTCTGACAGTCCCCGATTCCAAACACCTCCTCGAGACAATTACTACAAGATATGTGTACTGCCAGCATTTAATGGTGAGATACAGGTAAAAACACAGCAGTTTTCTTTTAGGTTATTTTTTGTTGATCATATCAAATGATGGAAGATCTGGATGCTCTGTTGTGGAAAAAAAAAAAAGAAGATAGAGCATGTATGGATAGACATTATAATAACCAAGATAAGAGATGAAAAGTGAAGGTAGTGAAATTAGCTTGAAAATAGCTTCATGGTACTCATAGGATTAGTCCATACGAGCATTTTCTTCCCCCCAAAGCAAACCTATTTTAAAAAGCATTTCCAGAAAAATGTTTATCAAGTTTGGAAGATGTGATCGCATTTTGTTTTCAGCTCCAGCAGTCTAAAGAAAGCATGAAACACCCTCTCGTGGGAATATGTGAAGAAAGTCCAGAGGCTCGTGTATTTTCACAATTAAAAGCCATGAAACAGCAACGACCTCACCAGTAAATCACAACTAGGTGTTAATGCTTAGATATGCTTTCATCCTCAGAAGTTTTGTCGTCAAAACTAGTATAAATTTTGGGAAACAGTTTAACGTTTCTGCTTGGAGTGACGCCTCGGTGTCGATTTGGAGCTGCAGTCTTTACAAACCCTTCATCTGACAGGTCAGGCACCATTAACCGAGCGCAGAGCAGGTCAAAACACCCGCTGGCGCCACCACACACACACACACACACACACACACACACACACACACACTGAACAGATTGCTCAATTAGCCCTCCTTCAGCCTCTCTTAACCCTGCAGCTCCGCTCAGCAGTCATTACTCTCAGGGTCAAGTGTGATCCTGGTGCTTATCTGCATCAACAACTGGCAAGTGCAGGCGTGCCCTCGCGCACACACACGCATGCACACACACACACACACACACAAACCTCGCAGACCATTGCCAAGCATTGTAGAGTAATAAAAAGTGATTTAGGGACGAACGTGATTGAAGAGGCAATGCTGCCCTCATGTGCTCTACAATTTGTAATTACAAGCGGTTAAAAAGGCATTATTTGTGGATTGGACTGGTAAATCCCCAACATAACTCACTCAGCCTTCCCAGAACCACATCTCATAGAGCAGCTCACCAAAACTTACCTCATATTCTGGTTCTTACAATGTGCACCGCTTAAATCTTCATGGCAACTAACTGGAGCGCAATAGAAATAAAGAAGCAAATGTTGGTCGACTGAAATCGAACCAACTCTTTAACCGATTGTTGGCCGAAAGCAAAATGTAAAATGCACTCTGCCAGCTAGCCGTATTAGCTTAAATTAATTCTAAATCAGCATAAAAAGCTTGTATTTGCAGCATTTTAAATCATTGTAACCTGGTTGTTCTCCTCTAAAGACCAGCTGCACAAATTCATATAATTTCTAAAAATACCAACTAATGATACAGCACAAAACTCTTTAGAAATATAACAGAGACAAGTTAGCTTTTAGATGATCTCCCAGGTTGACGGTTCAGCTGTGATTATACAAACTGTGCTAAAAATCCATTTTTTTTCTCTTGTTAGCATGTCCGTACGGTGTATTTTGAAAATGTTTCAAGGCACATCGTAATGTTAATAAGTGGTCAACACCATGGCTGGGTATTTCCATCTTGACACTGCCGTGTAACAATGACAGTATCAAAACACAGATTCTGACTTCTAGTTTCATACGTTAAAAACTCAAAGAACTAATCCTGTCAACATGCAGGTTGGAGCTTTCTGTATCATGATCCTTCTTCAGCATATATTTCTGATTTGGCTGAATTACTCCAATATTACAGCTGTCCATTGTGCAGGGTAGAGTAGTTTTACATTGTCTGAGCAGAGTTGTTGGTGAGCTGGTGTGCTCGAGCAGTGAGTGTGGAGGGATGGATGGATGCCACCTTTAAGGTCGTTTTGCATGCCATTTGTACGCATTTTACATGTTTTATGTGTCATTCAACGGCATTTAGTTCCCATAGACTTCCACAGTAGTGAGATGGTGTGTCATTTTGCGACCAACATTTTACCAGCTGCACAGGCAGAAGATACAAAAAGTGACGACAAGGTACGAAATCAGACGAAGGACCAACACCTTCGAGAGAGAGGTGTTGAGTTACATTTAAGACATTCCAAAGCAAGAAGGGATTATTTTCAAGGAAAAAAATAAACTACTAAATATGTAAGACTGATACACAGAGATTAGCTTTTTAGGAGTTTAATCAACAGCTGGAGAGGAACTTTAAAAAAATGCAGCCACATCAATGGCTTATTTATCTGTTAGTTTTGAGCCAACTCCAAGTTGACAATCAGTCACCACAAACTAAGGTTGGACCAGTTACAGTTGTGAAACATGGGGGTGTTCATCTGTAGTCTGTTCCTCCTGTTGATGTAGAGCTTTCCTCCTAAAGAAAGCAACACCAGAGACCGTTTGACCAATGAGAATTTGGTGAGATGCCAGCATATCGACCAATAAATCAACCATTCGACCTGGTGCCAGAAAGCCAGTTACCAGATAAGCCAGGCTTATTTTAGTTGGTCTCATTTAATGTCGGGTTGTTTCGGTTCCATAAAGCAAATTCAGCATTGTTAAGTAAAGAACTGCCTGGTGAATAAAATGGAGCTGTGAGCTGGGAAGAGGCAAATATTTCCCCTTTGAGTTGGTAGTGAAAAAAGAAAAACAGAGCAAAAAGAGAGTAAATATTGAACTGGATATAAAAGAGTTTGTCACATCAACTTAAAGGCATAGTTTATGATTTTGGGAAATTCTTTGCCGTAGTATTAATTTGTTTTGAGCGAAGTAAATGTATGTTAAACGTTTTAAAAAGTCTCATTAGGTTTGGCCAGTTCCAATTTGTGAAAACGCAAGAATGTCTGTGTCTCCTGCTGTCAAAGATAATGGATTAATCCTTTAAGTTTGTTGATGTGGAGCTTTTCTCCTTATGAATGAAACACTGGCAGTCGTCTGACAAATGAGAATTTGGTCAGATGGGAGCATCTCGTCCAGTCAACCAGGACACAACAGTCCTGTTTAAAGCAAACTGACATTTTTTTGTCCAGGCGCTGAGATATGTTGCACTTTAAAATGCAGTAAATAACAAATATTCTGTCTGATATCATCTGTCTTGTTAGAGATCCGGCTCACACACAGGCTTTGTGTGGCTTCGGTGACCTTAAACAGTCTGAATCTCTGCGGTGCCATTAGGATGTAATAACCGGAGAGTTTGAGTGCGAGGTGAAACAGTGAGATGTTTTATCTGAGCTCCATCACAAAGCGTCTCTTCTCCTCTGCAGAGCCTCTTCAGTCTGAAAATGACTAAGGGATGTGCGGTGGGCTGAGGAGGAAACTCCCTTTACCACAGCCCTGCTATCTCTGTGGGAGTTCATTATACACACAGACTGGCCACACACACACAATAATACACTCACTCTCTACTATCCACTGTGGGAGATTATTACACACATCCAGTGTGACATGAACACTGGTGGGCAGATGTGTGCTCCCGTCACCACACTATAAACCAGCCATCATGAATATGTTTCTGTGGACATCCCCTGCCCCACCCATGCAGACAGACTCCTTTCCACCCACGATGCCTCCACCCACGAGGTGTGGGTGAGCATGTCGGGGGGCAGATTGAGGGGTGCGTCTGATGTCTGTGACACTGAACCGCTTACGTTCACATGGCAGCCATTACAGTTAAACAGAGATGTGCAGCCACACAGAGGTCAAAAGGTCAGGACGTGTTGCCCAACTATCACACGAAGGAGACGCACACTGGGGTCAACTGGTTACACTGGTGTACAACACAATATTCCCAGAATAAAAGTAGGGAAACTTTAGCTACATGGGACACTTATAATAAAATATTAAGTCGAAAGTGCTAACTGGCAGTTGTTTTCAGGACACAGTATTGATAAGTATATGAAAGTATACATATGTATTTATATATTTATTTAGGAAAAACTAGCTACTGAGTTTTGTCAAGATCTGCTTCAAAATTATCAGGCTTCCTGTAAGAGCCCTCTCCACCTTTTGTGAGCAACAGACTTTAAGGAAAGCCAACAAGATCCTTCAAGCCCCATCACACCCACTGTTCTCTGCATTTGAGATGTTCCCCTCTGGATGTTGCCTTGGCCCAAGCTGCTGCAATCAAAGAAGGAGGGAAACTTTTGTTCCCAGAGCTGTCCTCCTTCTAAACGCACAACCATCTTTGATCCGCTGACTCCATGCCAATGTAATGATGTGGTTTATTGTTTATTTTATTTTATATTATTATCCATCCATCCATCCATTATCTGCACACCACTTAATCCTCACTAGGGTCATGGGGGGCTGGAGTCTATCCCAGCTGACTCAGGGTGAAGGCAGGGGACGCCCTGGACAAGTCACCAGTCTATCACAGGGCTACACTTAGAGACAGACAACCAAGCACACTCACATTCACACCTACGGACAATTTAGAATCACCAATTAACCTCAA
>NW_007578791.1:155549-164590 GCF_000690725.1 Stegastes partitus
CTAAGATGTGATTTAGAGAAACTTCTGAAACTGGACAGCCTTCTTGAGACAGAACGTTTGCTGATTGAAGTCTTGACTTCTTCATTTAGTAAATTCTGCATCTTTAATAAGGCTGCGTTTCCATCTCTCAGTGAACAAAGTCTGATGTACTGATCTTTTTTTTATTATTAATGTTATTATTATTTGAGGCTGACAAAGCTCCTCTTAGCTCAGAAAAAGAATGTGACGATTTCACTTACTCTTCATCCACAGATGTGCCGATATTATTTAAAATATCAGTGTTTTTATATGTTTTGACCTTTCATCCACACAGACATAGTTTTACTTCACTGAAAACTGATCTTCAACTCCATTTGTAGACTCGTTCGGCTTTCTGCTGTTTTCTTCTCACTACAAATGATTTGCATTCAGGTCATTCATGGTCACTGCCACTGACTTTTGTTTCAATTTACATGCAAGAACTTCTTTTGAAATATTTCTAAACCGTCAAAATTTCGGATCGTTTTCAGATTCATGTAAAAATATGACACATTTTTTATTCTTTAACTCCAATCTACATTTTCTGATTATTAAACAACTAATTGAAAAAAAAATTGTTCCACATCTCTTGTAAAACCCAAGTTTACCAAATCAAATGGGATCAAATTGAGCTTAATATCAAGTGACAAACTGATTCCACAAAAACCAACCAACCACATGCAAAACGCTCCAATCGTTAGTCTCACAGATTAACTGTTGATTGCTCTGTTTACAGGACCTACAGAAAGTACTCACAAGACTGTTACTGTGTCAGGCGATGTATGTAGTAAACCCTGACTTGGGGAGGACAAATACTTATGCAATCATTTATATTACATTTTATATTTTTAACTAATTGACATTACTTTTTAGAAATCTGGTTTCACTTTGACATGAAAGAGTCTCTTTCTTCTCCAAAAAAGCCAAATTAAATTGACAGTGACTCATTGGTGAAAATGAATAAAAGAAGAACAAATCAAAGAAGTACTTTTTACAGACACTGTAAGAAACACCTGATGTACATGTGGTCCAGTCCGCTAGGAGCCTTTTCCCTTCTGCACTTGGCAGCTTTAAGACCATGAACTGGACTCTGTTGTCCTCTACTGGTGAATTCCAGGTAGTACATCTCATCAGAATTTGTAGAAATCCTTTATTTATAATGTCAGTCAAAAGTACATTATCCCCTAGAACACGTAAAAACGGCCAAATAATTCACATTTAAGGCCACGACACTCATAAAACTGGGAGGCAGCATTGTGGTCAAAGATCGAGGGAAATCCTGAAAACCACATTATTAACCAAATCCAACAGCAGAGCCCAACAGGGATGCTGATACCACATGATGTGAGTGTCAGAAGTGTGTGGAAGTTATCTTTTCTTTAGTGGCACTGGAGGACGTGCAATCCGTCACTCCTCTGAAATTAAAAACAAATCCGTCACCGTGTAAGAGGTCAACTCTTGTCACAGTGAACCTGGGGGCTGTGCAACGCCGACACTCTCCAACCACAAGGTGTCAAACAGACGAGATAGAGCCAACATAAATTAGGAAAACTAAAACACAACAAACGAATGAGCTTTGTTCTTCCCCTATTTACAAAAGCAGTACTGAACAGGAGTCTGACCAGAGCAAAATCACCCAACAGGCTGTTACATTCATAAAACTAATTCAAAAGAAACCAAAAAAGAAAATGGAGGAAATTGTGGGTGTGCACAGGTTGAATGTTGCTCAACAGTAGGGAGGGGGTTTCTTCAGGGGTCCAGTTTGTCAGCAGCTCATCCTTTAGCAGATATAGTTGGCTTTCGCTGTGTCTTCTCCAGAACACGCCGCTCAGATAGAAATAGGTGAATCTCGTTTCAAAAATGGACAAAAGGTCTTATAGCTACACTACGATGTAGGGGACAGAGAGCTCAGCAGAGGTGACATGTTTCTTCCATCTCTTCAAAGGAAACGTCTGCAGTTGTGTTGCCGTTGACAAAGGAGCATTAAAAAGTAAAAACAAATTGGATTCAAGCCATCCTGAGAACAATCTGAAAATAATAAATACACCCTGGCCAGTATTACGGAGCGTGCTCCTGCTGATTGTGTGTGTGTCTGTGTTTGTGTTTGTGTGGCGTATAAATCAGTCCAGGCTGTTGCTCGGTGTGTTAGTATCCTTGTAGTCCATTGTAAACCTTCTGTACGGGGCCCTGCTTCAGAAGCCCCCGAATACCTGCGACAACACAGAGAGAACTGCTGTTAGAACGTAGTTTATGTATTCAGACATTACACGCAAAACTGGAACGAGATTTTATCAGCTGCTGATTCGACCATTTATCCCAATTCAAGTGTCAAGATGACAAAATGGAAGATAAAAAGGGTGAATGAAGCTAGAGCTGCAAACAATTATTCAGTTAGTTAATTGCTTTGAGTGACTTTTTAAGAGAAAAAAAAAATCAGAATCTTCTATTTTCAGCTCCTTAAATGTGAGTATTTTCTGTTTCTTTCCTCCTCGGTGACAGTAAACTGAATATCTTTGAGTTGTGGACAAAACAGGACATTTGTCGTCTTGAGCTTTAGGAAACACTCACATTTTTCACCATTTCCTGACATTTTATAGATCAAACAGCTAATCAAGAAGATAGCAAACAGGTTAATCAATATATTTCTTAGTTTCAGCCCTGAATTAAATCAAACCATCAGAGCACGACAACTTGAAAACGTATTTACATGCTGCGTCACACCATTATAAACCTCTTTGACATAACTTAGACATGAGTTCTCCTTTATGATTCTAACAAACTATTATAAAATAAAGCCAGTAATTATTTTTTTAATCATCATTTATTTACAAATTGATCGTCTTTTGAATGAATCGATCAAGCATTTAATCTCTAAAATGTAAGTTTATGTCCATATAGTGACATGAGCAGATCCTCATATTGGAGAGCCTGGAAAACTCTTCTTCTTTGGCAGCTCTCAATGGGAAATTACTTTAACCCCTTAACATCCGTTTCCTCTTCCACTGAAAAACACTAAAAGCTTGGAAGCGCTGTGCTGGTTGGACTGCAGTGCATCAACCATAGACTGTACATAAAGGTGGAAAATGAGTCACCGCTTCCTTCCAATGTACAAAATTGAAGCCAAAATATCTTGGATATGGCTGCTGCCGTCCCCGGAGCGAGACATCGATACCACATCTCCCCCACTCGCACTGGCTGCAAATGACGTCACCAGCGAATGACAGCAGCGTTTATTTTTACAATGTTGAGGCTTCACTCTCAGGGACACGTCATGATGTCCGTCTTTATACACATAAATACCTCCACAAACTACTGTTTTGCTGTGTTGCTGCTCTTATTACAAAATTAGGAACTATTTGCAGGTTCGTCATTTTATTTTGGGGGTTTGCTCGAATATGTTTGCATGCTTTAATGTTAGAAGACATTAAATACCGTTGGTTAGTAAATCCAGATCTGTACATGTAACTTTAGTAGAAGCAGCGGCTCATTCTTTGTTTTAGGATAAAGGCAGGACTTGTGAAAATGAGCTATGTGGTGATGTGGATAAGTAACACAAGAAATGCCTGGACTTCAAATGAGGTGTTTTAAGCAGGAAAGGAGCTGTGTTTTCTGTAGGAGAGGGCAACTTTCTTTGACTTTGGGCGTTGCAAGTTTCACAACTTTTCTATGGACACAATAGCAGCTATGGAGCGTGATGGAAAAAGGAAGAACCAACAAGCAGAATCCAAGCTCTTTAAAATGTTTTACAGAGTTTGAATCATGACACTTTTCCTTTAAAATGATGTGTAGTTTGTCAAATTGGATGCAGAATGGGCCAATGGCATTAAATATATGGGTGAGTGTGAAGGTATTTACCAATTTTTTTCCTGCATAGAGGAAATGCCAGTGCCAATATAGGAACTGAGAATAGCGTGATTCGTTTACTGGAGTTTCATTTCCTCAAATATAACTGACTTCATTTCATCAACTGGACAGAAGTAACAGGAGATTGCACAGATTTCAGTCAGATAACACACAGTACTGCCTTTACAGTACATGAGTCGAGCCAATCATGTTTACTTCCAAATCGCTAGAAAAATCCCTGTTCGCCTTTTAACCGTTTACTTAAAATCAGCAGCTCTGTGTTTAAACCACTAAGTCACAACCAAAGTGCAGTACTTTAAAATTAACACTGCAATGCAAAGAAACAGCCGTTTGACTTTGGGTCATAAAGTGAAGTAACGTTTCCCAGCTTGTTTTTTAACGCTGCCTCATTCTTACCATCTTTCTGCTGGTCGTCGAGCTGCGTTTGAGGAAACTCCACGTCGAAGGTGATGATGAGGGAACCTCGGATGTTGATGTTGTCGAAGTTCGGCAGACCTTCTCCTTTCTTCCACATTCGAGCGCCTGGTTTAGTGATCTTGTCTCTCACTATATGCACCTGTCAGGTAAAGGCAGATTCAGCTTAACAACCAGATGAAATCACACTTTTTCTTTCTTTTTTTACCCTCTTTTTACCCCTTTTCTTCACGGTGGGGACATTTTTCACTGCAATGTAGACCTATGTCTCTATAGAAACAGCACAACCACAGCTGGAGGTACAACTCTGAAATGTGTTCTGTGCAGAATAACAAAGTTAAAAGGCCATAAATGAAAGTTTCTTTGTTTTTTTGTTTTGAGAATAATTGAACAAACTTAGAATCAACATGTGCACCATTTTTCCAAGGTGTTAAACAATCCTTGATCCAGAATGTGTTTTTTACTTCCCAGTCTCTCTTTTTGTCTCCACTTTGCTCTGTGGAAATGGTGCCTGCAGTTCAGCCAAAAACTCATGACAAAAAATTTTTTTGGCCGCGTGACTATTGGTCGAAGCAGAGTCAAACGTGACTTTTCAGTTGCACTGTGGAGCCCAAAATGTTATGTTTTTGGTAGGATCTATGTCATGCAAACAGTTTATCTTTGGCAAATTCTAAATGACACTTAGAGACTAAAATAATTTTGGCAAAATATCACAATTTTAAGCTTAGGTTTGCTTATTTTTCCTGATTATGCCACTCTCGTAAAAAAAAAAAAAAACAATTGCGATTTGGGGTTCAGAGGGTTACAAAAATATTAAACTTGTAAAATGTAGTCTTTTACTCCATTAAAGAACGGCTCTGTAAAAAATAAGTGTATATAGAACCTTGTGTCCGTCCAGATGCACAATGTCCATCTCAAAGCCGACGAGTGCCTCCACCAGGGAGATGGTGACGTTGGTGTACAGATCATCTCCTTTGCGCTCAAACACTGGGTGTCTGGGAAAAAAAAGAAGCTTTTCAGTATCACCTCACTGTGTGTCACTAAAGTAATTATTAAATGTTTCGTTACAAACCACAGTAACACCAGAAATAAAGCTTGTTCATACTTCAACACTTTGATGCGGAATCGTAGATCTCCAGGTTCGCCGTCGATGTGAGGCTCCCCTGAGGTCACAGGTGCAACGTTAGGAACAAAAAGCTGAACGATAAACTAAGAAAAAAACTGATTCAGATTTATCCTCAGAAAGTTTACCTTCTCCGATGAAGGGGTACTCCATCTCATCTCTCACTCCTTGTTCAATCTCCACCTCCAAGGTTCTCTCTTCATTTACCAGCCTGTGGTTCAGAAAACATGCTTGATATCAGCTTTACATCTCCCAGTTCAGTGGCCAGTATATTAGGCACAACTCATAATGTAGTCCAAGAATCCAGGCAGTAAATCCATGAATAAAATAGATTTGTGATCATATGAAGATTAATAAAAGACTGCATTAGTTTCAGAAGGTTGTTGGTTCATGTCCCGGTGAGGACACTCAGGATCTTTCTGCGTGGGGTTTGCATGTTCTCCCCGTGCAGCGTGGGTTCTCTCCGGTTTCTCCGGCTTCCTCCCACAGTCCAAAACACGTTGAGGTTAATTGGTGATTCTAAATTGTCTGTAGGTGTGAATGTGAGTGTGCTTGGTTGTCTGTCTCTAAGTGTAGCCCTGTGATAGACTGGTGACCTGTCCAGGGTGTCCCCTGTCTTCACCCTAAGTCAGCTGGGATAGACTCCAGCCCCCCGTGACTCTAGTGAGGATTAAGCGGTGTATAGAAAATGGATTTAGGGAGGCCGGACAACTTGAAGGAAATCTGTACAATTTGCAGCAAAAAGGTTGCATTCAAAGGCACCAATGCCACTAATCTGAAACTAATAGAGGCATGAAATGAAAAGAACATGACAGTTACTCAGGAACTAAAGTTCATGATAGTGACAGCCTGACCAAATAATACGCAGAGCTGTTTTTCACATTAACACACAAACTTGAGATGTGCAGCAATAAGGGCTTCCATACCCAAGTAGACAGAACAATTTGGAGCCAGCTTGACTCAGGTTGTGTTAGAAATCAAGCGGATGCATCATGTAGCTTCACAGTGAACTGTTTCATCAGTTGGCATGTCCAGTCTCGAGTTATCATCTGATTTAAAATTGAAAGTGGAGTGTTACCAGCAGCACTGACTTACTTTACATTGGGACACTCGTCACACACCATCTCCTGAGTCATCTGGAAGCGCCCTGGTCCGAGCTGCGTCGTCCTCATCTCCTGTCTGCAGTTACACTTCCTTTTACCAGGAGCTTCTCTGGCTACAGGTTTGTTACGTACAACCTGCACAGTGAAGCAGTTTCACAAAAGGTGATCAAAAACAAGTAAGCAGGCAGGGAGGTGACGCAGCAGCACGCTTTGCAGCTTGACGTCCTAAATTAAATCTTTCACATTTGTAGCTTTTTACAGTCAGTCTAATAAAGCAGGAGTTTCTACGCACCTCTACAAAGTTCCCAGAATACACCTCTTCAAGTGTGACCTCCAGGTCGAGTATTATGTCATTTCCTCTGGGGATGTTTCTGTCCTGCTGCTGTCGGTTGCCTCCAAACATGAATCCAAAGTCACCGAAGAAGCTACAAAGAGAAGATGAAGAGAGAGGAACAGTAGCATCAGTGGATATTTTTAGAAGCAACATAACATTTTTGCATTTTTAGAATTGCGCATTAACATGTTCCTTGTGTAGGAACATGTAAATGGACTCACTTCAGTTGTTTCTTCTTCTTGAATGTCTTTTAGTGGTTGGCAAACAGCTGTTTTTGTTTCTTTGTTTATTACAGCTATGTACACTATGCAACCTGGTTTGTTTGCTCCTAAAGCCTGATTTGCCTTTTCAGAACACAGTGTTAACAGTTTTGTTGTTTTTTTAATTGATAAATGGTAGCTCCAGTGTAAACTGTTCAGTGATGTTTCTGATTTCTCCAGTTTAATTTCTACATGGAGCTGTTAAATTTTTTCAAATCAAATATGCATCCCTCAAAAAAAATAACTAAATCCTCTGCATGACTGGACAGCAGCAGAATCAAGTGAGACTTTTTTGTCTTCTAAACCTGGACTTTAAGTTGACATGTCATTGGTTTTAGCTGTAAATAGTCCCACTGACTTCTAGTCCAGTATTAAAACCATGACACCAACCTGGAGAAGATGTCGTTGTGAGAACTGTGGTGACCTTCTTTAAGTCCATCTTCTCCGTAGGCATCGTACTGTTTCCTTTTCTCTTCATCTGAGAGAACCTACAAACAAACAAACAGCCTATCAGTCACAGAACAACTAAATTCTGTTGTTTTTACTTACATTTCATACAGTGTGTGAAGCAACGCAAAGCACAACCTTACAAACTAGAACCACAATTTTTGCACAGTCTTGAAACAGTCACAGCTGGAACCATTACTCGATAGACACACAAAAAAATGAGCATTAATGTAAAATATTTGCAGTTTCTGGCTTCTTAAATATGAAGATTTGATGGGGGGGGGGTTTGTCACACATTATAGTAAACTGATTCATTTTTTGGATTAGACAGTCGAAACAAGACATTTACACATATCACCTTGGACTGAGAGAAAAGTTGCTACCTAAGACAATAATTTAGAAAAGTAATCTGTAAATGAATCAATATAGAACATGATTGTTATCCTAACTATTGTACTGAATTGCAGATTATTGTGATATTGTGTTCACTTCCTGTATATCAAATCACATGACAAATCACTGCAATTGGTAATATTTTAGTTGAAGTCCCCCCCTTTTTTTTTTTTTAGCATTTAACATAAATATTTACAATTTCTTGAAAAGTATTGACAAAGATGAGAAATTCTACCTTGAAGAGACGCTATATAACATCATGTTTATGTTTTGTTGTTGATTTTCAGTTCATACACCAGTCTCCACTCAAGATACATCACAAACACATTAATGAAATGCGGTTATACATTCTAATAAACCAAAGCATATGGATGCAACACCAGGAAAAACGTTTTATGGTAAATCACTAAAGCCCTTTTCAAACATGCACTTCTTTCCATTAATCGTACAGTATCTGGGCGTGTTGGCTTCATGTTCCAGTAAACATTGTGCTCACATTTCAGTTTTTCAAAAGCCACTATGGCAATCCTACTAGGTCAGCCTGAATAATATTTCTGTATAATTTGAGTCTGAACTACACCCAGTCATTTAACAGATATTAACATACAAGCAGTGCACCTGGAGTTATGTGAAGTGATTTGGGTAAGGCTCTTCACCTTTCATTGCCAATGTCAATCCAAAAACATCACAGAGAGCAAAAGACACAATTGGAAATCACAAAACTTTTAAGCTCTTATCTGACTGCACTCACAACACGCTGATAAAATCTGATTAGTACATTCCATTGTGATAAGCCATTTATTCAATGTTTAAAAACTACTTGAACATGCAAATAAAAAAGGAGCACCTGTCATTTTAACAGAAATATGAAGGCTTGACACAAAAACACCTGCATCTGTTATAGAATCCACTCAAAACATGCTGATCAAGTGTGATTACTACATAATAATGTCATAAACATGAATTTCATTTGATGAACTGCCTATAAATGTTAAAAATGTAGTGACATCTGCTATTTTTAACAGTAATATATTGGTTTAACATAGAAACACCTAATTATTATCTAAATCCACTCAAAATGCACT
>NW_007578791.1:164834-178723 GCF_000690725.1 Stegastes partitus
ATCTATTTACAATGCACTGATAAAATATGATGACTCCACTGTAATGTTAGAAAGGTGTGTTTAATATTTATGAACCGCTAATAAATGGTAAAAACGCAGTGACATCAGTAATTGTAAAACTAATAGGAAGGTTTGACAGGAAACACCGGCAGCTCTTATCTGAATCCACTCCCTCTCATCCACGTCTGAGTTTTCAGAAGGCCAGCTGTGCTGCGTAACAGCCAATCAGAAGCAGCCACACGGTCTAATCGACCAATCACAGCGGCCGTAGCGTTTCCAACAACAACCAAATAGCAGCCGCATAAAAGACTTTTGTATCAGAGCTTCAGGCTCTTCCGCACACAAACCATTTACAGTATCTGTTGATGATTGTATGTGCATAAAAGCATATTTTGAGCCGGAATATGTTTACGTAGCCTCTCTTCATGTATCACCGGCACCAAACACACAACCCACCTCATAAGCTGCCCCCAAGTCCGCGAATTTGTCCTGAGCTTTGGGATCGTCCTGGTTTCTGTCGGGGTGCAGCTGCAGAGCCAGCTTTCTGTAGGCCTTCTTAATGTCCCTGATGGAGGCACTCTTAGTCACCCCCAGGATCTTATAGAAATCCCGCCTGCAGGACAGGACACAGGGGGATAAGTTAGGGACAAGACAAGACAAGTGTAGCTAGATAGCAATGGTGCTACTTCAGAGAGGTGTCCTGATAGTCAGACACCAGGGGAAGCTAGTTTAGCTTCACTGCTAGCTCCGAGCTAACTAAGCTAGCTTCAACCAACGCATGGCCGGTACTGTACTAGTGTTGGTTACTGGATGTAGAGAGTCAGATAGACAGCAGCAGGGCAGTTCCTAGCAGGTTAGCTCGGTGTGTGAGCCTGCTCCGGTCCTCTCCACACATGGAGGGCAGCTTTAGACCAATCACAGAGGAACATGTGTACCAGCTGGAGATGCTGTTTCGCCGCTGTGTCGCTGCTCACACTTACCCCGCCAACACCGCCGTGATCACGTACAGGAGCAGGCAGCACACATGGCACAGATTCATCCCTTTAGCAGCCATAGATCCCGGGATTCTTCCAAAGGAGGTAGCGAAAAGAGAAACAGCCGGCTTTTGAAGCTCGGATCCCGCTGCCAGTCAGCAGCCGTCTTCCTCCTGTCAGACAGAGCCCTCCCTCTGGTTGTCGGCAAATCCGCCTCTCCGGCTAAACTCCGCCCCGCCTTAAAGAAACACCTCATCGTCATGTGAACGCAGCATCTGTCACTGTTTAACCTGATTTCTCCTGAGTGGACGGATTTCATGTGTAAAGACAGCAAACAAACAAAAAAAATGCACGTTTGGTTTGAGTGATGTGTGAAAACGGGATACGGTCGCTGGTGCAGGCTGAAGCGCGCTCCCGTGAGATGCGCGCAACAGATGTCGATGTGAGCGGAGAGGAGCGCGCCAAATAGGAAGCAGGGCAGCTGTAGTCTGACAACAAACCGCTTCAACCTCTGGACTCATCGTTATTAACTCCTATGACTTCTCGACCCAGCGGTGTGTCTTCTATCCGGACCAAACACTGAGCAGCCCGGACTCATTCTGCAGGTGAGAGCCTCCTTAGCTTCGTTAGCTAACGGTAGCTAAGTTAGCTCAGGAGACGGTGAAGTTAACTTTACGAAACAACAATAGTTCGCTCGCTCGTCCGGTTATTAACCTGCCAGTCTCATTCTGATACAATAACAAATGAGTTTTCAGCTCGTTTACCACCTGTCTGACCGGTTTGGTTTGGTTAGCTTGTCAAAATTGCTATTGTGATGACAAGTCAGGTGTTGCTAGTTGTCATGGGAGCATTTACAGGAGACATTTGTCGCCATGGTAAAAAGAAATAGATTAGATTTCAGCTTAATTTCCATTGTGCAGAGTACAGGAACAAATAAAGCTAATGAAAGACAGGTATAACCAAGCAGAATTGTACAGAAATAGCATTATTTCAGCTGCAAATATCAGCCAGTACAGAATACACCCCTGTGCAATATCACTGAAATGTCAAATAATTCAAAATTGAATCACCTGTAAATGACATTAAATGTTATTTCTAAGCGGAACAGTGGGGTGTTTTTCGTTCAAAAATGTTTGATTATTGACAATGCAAGCCCCAAAATATAAAACTCAGTGCAACAAACGTGAATCCACCTGCGATTTCAGATCAGACTAACTCCATGAACATGATTATAAAATGAACTGTGAACACTAGAGTCAGTCTTGGACCTGGAAGCTGAGTTTATTTGCATGTTTACATCATGGCTCCACATAGAGAAGAATTGCCAGAGGAACTGCAAAAATCTGACTGTGAACACTTCACAAAGACGGAAAAGAATATAAGAAGATCAGTGAACAACTACAAATCATTGAGACACAGCTGCTGCAGTAATCAGGAGGTATAGAAGGAGCCATACTACCACTAATCAGAGCTGCAGTGTTTGTTCTACTAAAAGGGTTCCATGGACAGTGAACGACTTTCACAATCTAGTAATGAAAAACAGATGGGCAGCTGCTTAAGGCTTGGCAGAGGGATTATCAATGGAAATCAGAGTTTCTGTGACAGCACAGACCATGTGAGGGATATTTAACAACATCAGCCTCTGCGAATGCCATCCAAAAAAACACCCATGCTTACTCTTGGGCACAAAACCACAAAAGTAAACTTTGCTAAAGAACAGAAGAAGTCTGCTAAATATTGGGAGCACATTCTGCAAGGTGGCACAGTTGGTAGCACTGTTGCCTCGCAGCAAGAAGGTTGCCAGTTTGTGTCCCGGTGAGGACACCCAGGATCTTTCTGCGTGGAGTTTGCATGTTCTCCCCGTGCAGCGTGGGTTCTCTCGGGGTTCTCCGGCTTCCTCCCACAAGGTCCAAAACATGTTGAGGTTAATTGGTGATTCTAAATTGTCCGTTGGTGTGAATGTGAGTGTGCTTGGTTGTCTGTCTCTAAGTGTAGCCCTGTGATAGACTGGTGACCTGTCCAGGGTGTCCCCTGCCTTCACCCTCAGTCAGCTGGGATAGGCTCCAGCCCCCCATGACCCTAGTGAGGATTAAGCAGTGTATAGATAATGGATGGATGGATGGATGGACATTCTTTGGCCAGATAAGATCAAGATAAATATGTTCTGCTCAGATGGGGTCCAGCATATTTGGTGTGAAAGGGACCACAGTGAATGCATAGACCTGACAGTGAAGAACAGGAGCAGGGGTGTGACAATATTGTTAAAGGTGTTGGGGCGATAACCTTTCAAAGCACAAAAGCACCCAAGAATTTCCAAAGTCCAAAAAAGTGAAAACAATGACCTCAACAAGTTGGTTTCCTGACTAGAATCCAGAAGAGCAGCTTCAGGGTACTGTAAAGAGAAAAGTAGAGCAATACAACTCCTCCAGCAAAGAATAGTCTGTGAACAATGTTGGAACATCTCTCCAGAAATGTGTGAACACATCAATGCCAAAGAGAGCTAACTCAGTAATCAAAATTACATGTTGACACACAAAGTATAAAAAATGAAATGTCTAACTGTATGAGCCTTCATTTTTAATATAGTAAATGTAAACTGTTATTTTGCGATTTTACATAAGGGCAGAACCCTAACAGCAATTTCCCTGAGGTTTCCACCAAAGGGATCAATAAAGTTCTATTCTATTCTATTCTAAACCCAATTTTTCAAATTATTAGTAGTACAGTAAGAATAGAATAGAATAGACTTTATTTATCCCAGGCCTGGGAAATTGTTGAATTATTGTAACTGTTAAGCGATACAATTTAGAATGATTTATTTTTTAAGTGACATTGCCCACCTCTGTTGGTAACTGTATATTATAAACTGTGCCAAGTATTTCTGCAGTTGTGCATGTCAAATCAAGACTTGTTTTCAGGCTTTCGACAGTTTTGTAATTGTGCAGACAACAGGAACAAATCTGCCAAATTTAATGCAATTAGAATTTAACCAGAATTGTGAAGAAACAGCCTTATTTGTGCAGTTGTGCAATATATACTGTTGTTTATGTACAGTGAAGTTGCTGGAATATGGCTCATGGTCATGTTAAATAACAGTGACCTGAACAGTTTGGATAGTAGTTGAGCACGTGCAAATTTACAAATCATAACAAGTTAGTGTAGTTTTGCACTTGTAGGATCAGTTTAACTACAGCTGTGTCTCAGCTTTCACATCAGTTTATAACTTAATCTAGGTAAGACAGTGTGATAACTGATATGACGTGGTTAAAAACCTGACTTTAAATAGACAAGGTGTATATCAGTGTCCGAACATGACAGTCGAAAGAAATTATTTTGATTTTCAAGGGCACAGTTTTGTTCCTGAACGCTGCCTGGCGTATCTAAGTTGACTGCTTTATTTAACTCTAAAGAAACCAGATATGCCTCTCTGGGTTTGTAAAGAGAATGTTTTTGTATATCTGTGTATGCAAAGAATGCATTTTAATAAGCATGGTATGATTTCTGCGTTTTCTCTGTTGTGTGTCATCATTTTGTTTCCTTTATGTTCAGACATGGAAGGAGACAGTGTGAGCATATGGCCACGTATGGAGCCCTTCCTACTAGGTGCCCTGCAGGTGAATACACTCCTAACCACTATTCAGTGTGAAGATATTGTCGAAGCAAATATTTTAAAATAACCAGAGTTTACACTGTCATAGGTGGCTCCCTCCTCCAAACTCAGCCTGCACTACCTTCGTAAGATGGCCACTTATGTACGAACACGAGACGGCTGCTTCCCCGTTCTGGGCTGGCCCATGTGGAGGCACATCGTCTGTGAAAAGCTGCAGCTTCCAGAAGACCTTGCGTGGCTTTACTTTGAGACGTTTGATCTTCTTATAGGCCACACACCAGAGGAGAGGCTGGAGTGGGCAGAGTGTCTTTCCCAGTGTTCTTCCAAAAGCGAGCTTGACCTACAAAGGAACAAGGTGAAGACAAAAGGGGGTGGAGTACGGTTTAGTTACAGATTACATGTTCAAATAGCTCAGCTTACCTCTGAATGTAATACTATCTAATCTTATTTCTTGCATGTTTGTGTGCTACTCATTGCACTGTTGTGTTTTGCCGCACTGTTGTGTTTTGCCCCAGTGTTGTAACCCTGCTCTCAGATTGAAACGTTTCTGTTTCTTTTCCTTTGTGTTCCAGCTGTCTGTGGACACACTGCAGTTCCTCCTCTTCCTCTACATCCAGCAGCTGAACCGAGTGTCACTGCGCACCTCCCTGATTGGTGAAGAGTGGCCCAGCCATTGCACTCGATCCCCGTCTCCATCAGACCGAGAGGCCAAGACCAGCTCTCAGAACAAGGTCCTCTTTACTGGATGATTCCATCTCAGATTATCAGGGGCCTTCTAACCCATCATCTCTGATTTACCTGAAACTTTTTTGTAAAACTTTTTTTTCAATGGTATCTGTGAAATTTTAGATTGATAGATCAAATACTTTCCTAGATATGTTTTTTTTCCCCTGTCAACATACTTTCAGCTCAATTTTTTTGGCACATTGAGAATTGAGACTGTTTGAATGGCAATATCCCAGGAACTATTGAGGATAAAAGTCTAAAATTTTCACTGGCATTTCTCATCATGTCATTGATGTAGAATTGGCAGTTTTATATATAAGTATATCTGCTCATAAGTAAGTTAAAATATGAAGAAAAAAAAAATGAAGCCGTCATGAAAATTCCCGTTTTAATCACACATTAACAAAATTGGATAATGTAAAAGTTAGCTAGTGATATTTTCTGACCCATATGTAGCTGCATGTCACAATAATACAAAACAAAACATATAGAATACTTTCAATATGAAAAACGTGGTCTTGAACTTCCATAACTGATTGAGTAGGTGTGACAAGCTGCCACAGAAACACAAACATTGGTAGGTAGTTCAGGAGTTAAAAATGGTTCTCAAAATATAACTAAGTACATTTTTTCTTTTAACATGGACACGTTTTCATTTTTGGATGCCACTTTGTTGACATAAATGAAAATACATTTCAGGTATGAATTTCAGTCTTTTCTCTTTCATAGTTCCTGAGATAATGTTGTTTAAACAACCTCAAATTTCAATGTGCAAACAAATTTAACCAAAGTGGGTCAACGGGCAACTTTCTAAAAAATTTTGTCTTGAAAGCTATTCAATATATCAATCTAAAATTTTACAAATACCTTTATTAATATTCATATTTTATGCTATAAAACATTCAGGACACTCAGATGGTCGACCAGTAATTTGATGGTTTGAGATGGAGTGATTGTGACAGATAAAAGACAGACTGATAGCATTAATGCATGTTTTGGTGTATTGCGTCATTCTGATTATTCCGTCCTATAACATCAAATCGAAAGCACAAATTATGTCATCGTCATCCTTCAGATCATTTTGATGTGTCACTTACACACCATTTCTGTTTTTGTTCAGCAGAACTGGGATGATCAGGCCCACCTGTCATTTGTGCAAAGCCATCTGGCGGAGATTTTGGAGCTGCTGGTGGAGCCCGGCCAGCTGTCTCAATCTGGACAGGCTTTAAGAGACTGCCAGGTCTGTGGACATCGAGCACACATCCTCCTTTCTGCCACAGCTACAGTTTTTAGATTTTTATAACAACATTAGATGTCTTTCTATAAAGTTGTCAAGCAAATTTGAAGCAACCTTTTAATGTTCTAAAGTCAAAAAAAAAGAGAATGCAAATTCCACACATCAGGTTGTGTAATGTACTCATAAGGTGGTGACATACACTATGTTACACATGCTATAGCTACGGTAAACAAAGTAGAAGAAGTACAAAACAGAGCCAGTTATTTGCCAAATGCTAAAAAGAAACTTAAAAGTGATGAAGATCACAAAATTCTTACTAACTACTAGAGAAGAATGGAAAAAAGTCTTCAGGAATTAATTGTTTATGATAACCGATTTTATTTGCCATAAGTGGAACACTCATTACTTTAAGTGTTTGCTTGCAGAACAGCTATTCTGTGTTTTGCAGATACAGTCATCCATCATCTGAAATAAGTCTTTAATTTGTAACTTACGAGGGACGCACATTTTAAACTGTTTGCTTAATTGACCGTCAATCTGCTTAGCAATCAAGTGGACGTTTTTCCATATGCAGATAATACAGTTTTGAACTACTCAAGTCTAATGTTTGTCGCTAAATTAGCTCAAAATTTGAAGGACAGAAAAACACCAAATTAAAAACTAAAAAGAAAAAATTAATGACTTCATTTAAAGTTGCTCCTCAACAATTGTCCCGACAAAATCCAAAGTATTAAGCGAGTTGCAGTCTTTCACAGGAAATAACCTGTCACGTTATTAATCTCTTTACTGCTGCTGGATAAAAGAATAATCCTCACAGCTGATCAGCATGATGAAGCGACTTGATGATGTACTGCCGCTCTACTTTATCGACCGTGAAAATCTGTCAGTATTTACTGCCACCTCTAAAATGGATTTATACTCAGAGCAGAGCGTTGCTGCAACACTTCATTACTTTAGTTTGAATGTTGTTCAACACTGCTAAACCAGATAGCCGCCAGATGCCTACGTGTTCCTCGTCTGTCTTATTGGTTTATATAGTTTTAATTGATTCAGATATTCATGGTAATTATTTAATTAATCATTGACATCCCTGTATCTGTACCTGTGCAACTATAGCTGATCTTACAGTTATGTTTTGTCAGATATCCCTGGATGCTGTGCGGAGTTTGGGCCTGCTCCTGGAGGGCTCGGCTTGTCCTGGTAGACCTGTCCAGCCCGTCCACCGGCTGCTGACCAAAGGTCCACTTCAAATACAAGCTGGTTACTCCACACTGAGCCGCTCCTTCCCCCTGCACAAACTCCTCTCCTGCCTCCAACGCAGCCTCACGCTCAACCCCTTCGGCATAACCGCCTGCCTCCGCTCTGGAAAGAAACTCGCCTGGGCTCAACAAGGTGTCTGAAAATCTCCTGGCATCAGTACTTCTTCGCCGTCTTCACTGTGTCTGTACCCAGTTGTCTACATGTCTTTGACTTTCTGGTTGTCCTCTGTGTGTGAATTCTAGTGGAAGGGGCCATGAAGAGAGCCAGGATAGCCAGGAACACCCACACGGCTCCACCTGGCAGTAAGATGGTGCTGATGTCCCAGGTCTTCAAACAAACGCTGGCCAAAACCTCAGACAAGCTGACTGGTGCCAACATCAAAATCCACAGATGCTCCGACGCCTTCATATACCTGCTCTCACCTCTCAGGTAACGTTAGCTTCCATTAGCGGAGGACTCCAGACTGTGACCAAGTGTGCTAGTAAAAATTTCAAGATGTTTGCCACTAAGTAATCCATTGAGCTGTTAAGATTAAACATTCAGTAGCTGATTCTTTTAAAAGATAAAACTAATAGACAGAGGTGGTGGACAAGAAGAGGTCTGACACAGGTGATGATAGGTGCAGTCAGGGAGATACCAACTGAATATGATTAATAATCATGGTTTTGGCTTCCTACAAGTAAATGATCGACTGTGTTATTGAAGTTTAAAATGCGTTCTGCTCGTAGAAAACTAAAAGGTGGTTCCAACTAAATCTGACAATAAAACACATTATTTCACACCTTTTTCAAAATAATTTTTACTGAAGTGAACTGCGGCCACCAAGCAGCATCTACTGTAACTTCAATAATGTCAAGTCACGCTTACGTCACTCTTATGCAAAAAAAAAGGGGGTTAAACAGCATAAGACAACTATTTTCCATCATTCAAGGTTGATTATTACCATGTTGTACCAAAAAGAAATGGGAGGGAGGCACGATCAAGTCATGTGCTGGTAGAACCAGTGAAAAAGTTGATCTGGAGCCCTTCAATAACATAAAAAGTTCATTTGACGTGTTTCTTGTTGCGCCTTCAGATCCGTCAGTGTGGACAAATGTCGGGACAGCATGGTGGTTCTGGGTCCTGTTGAGACCAGCGTCCACATCCACAGCTGCCACAACGTGCGGGTGGTGTGTGTGGCTGGCCGGATCGCCATCGGCGCCTCCTCGCGCTGCACCATCCACGCCCTGACGCCAACCCGCCCTTTGCTCCTGCCTGGAAACACAGACGTCACCCTGGGTCCTTTCCACACTTTCTACCCCTCCCTGGAGGATCACATGGCCAGTGTGGGGCTGGCTGTCGTCCCCAATGCTTGGGATCGGCCCCTGCTTCTGGGGACAGAGGGCCTCGCCAACCCCCCAGTTAACACGTCCTCCTGCCCAGACCATGCCTGCTTCCGCCTGCTGCCTCCATCTGAGTTTCACACCATCGTCGTGCCTTTCCAGATGGAGGGCGACACATGCGAGGTGCCTGGTGGGCTTCCTCCTCAGTACCAGGCTGCGCTCGATGAAAAGGACAAGAGGATACAGAACTGGCAGAAGACAGTGATGGAGGCTCGACTCAACAAGTCAGTGGACATCAGGACCTCATCACACCATTTATTATTCTAAATAATATGACAGGAAATATGTTACAGTACATCCACAATCTACATACATCTACAATAGATATACATTTAATCCTAGTATCTAAATTAGTCAGGTACATTTAGTAAGTATTGTAGGATCTTAAATATAATGTTTGAAATTAGGCAGGTAAACTTGTATAAGAGATCATTTTGTAGGATCTTAACCTTTAGTATAAAAGTTAGTCAGGGAAATGTACAACATTAATAGTACGAGGTGTGTCAGAAAAGTTCCAGGACTGGTGTCACAAAAGATATAGTTCAAACCCAAACTACAAATTATGAGTTTTCCCCTTCAGACAATCAACCAGTACGTCTACAAAGAGATCCTGCAGCATTTGTTTGTTCAGTGTGCAAGAAGAAGCGAGAGTTGTGGCAGGACAAGTCGTGGCTGCTTCATCATGACAACATGCCTGCTCACAATGTCCTGAGCATCCGACAGTTCCTGGCTGAGAAGAACATCTCTGTGCTGGAGCAACCTCCCTACTCACTCAACCTGGCTCCGTGGGATTTTTACCTCTTCCCCAAGCTCAAGGGGGTCATCAAGGGGACCCATTTTGAAGATGTGGACAAAATCAAAATGGCTGTGATGATGGAGCTGTGGAGGCTCCTGGAAGAATCCTTCCACAAGTTCATGGTGGCGTGGCAGAGAAGGCTGGGAGAGTGTGTTAGACTCCAGGGGGATTACTTTGAAGAGGAAAACTCGTAGTTTGTAGTTTGGATTTGAAATATATCTTTTGTGACACCGGTCCTGAAACTTTTCTGACACACCTCGTATTGTGGGATCTTAATCTTAATGTTTCAATTAGTCAGTAAATTTACATAATAATAATAAACATATTGGAGGGTCTTAACCTTGTATAATATTTAATTTAGTGAGGGACATTTTTATAATTAGTAATTAAAGGTAGAGTCTTAACTTTAATATTTAAATTCTACAGGTAAACTTGTGTTTTATCTAATATTGCAGGGTCTCAATCTTCATATTTAAGTTACCCAGGTCAATTTACATATTTTCATTATTTAATTGTCAGATAAATGTGTCAAATACATTTATATAATAAATAATATTGTAAGGGCTTAACTTTAAGATTTGATTTAGTCATGCCAACTTGTAGAATAAATAATATTGTCAGGGTTTCTCCGTAATTTTAAAAAATGTGTTGAGCAAATTTTTATTTAATATAATATTGTAGAGTCTTCACCTTAATAATTAAAATTGCAAGGTTAAAAATTTAAGGTAAATTAACATAATAATACTGTAGGATCATAATATTTAAATTAGGCAGGTAAATGTGTATAATAAATAATATTATGGGGTTTTCATCTTAATGTTTAAAATTTGTAGGTAAATTTATATCATCACTTTGACTGAACTTCTGATGTTTAACAGGTTCTGTTTCAATAACAGAGGCGACTTGACTCTATGTGACAACAAGTTTTGTTTATCCATTATCCAGCGTGCTCTTTTAATCAGTGGAAAGCTGTAAACGGAAAAGCCACTCCAGAAATCAATATGAATGCGAGTTAGCTGCTTGCTGCTGAGACATTATGGAGTTTACTGGTGTCAGTAAACTTGCTGGAGGGCTCTGCAGCACATAGGATGTAATCTAATGTGGGAAAAATCCTTTGATCGATTTCTACATTCTAGCATTTATCACTAATATCCCACAGATGTTGTCCCTCTTTTGTGGCTGATTTTCTCTGTTCATGTCTTTAGGGAGCAGCGGAAGCAGTTCCAGGAGTTGGTGGAGGTCAAGTTCCACGAGTGGCTTCTGGAAACGGGGCACCGGCAGGAGCTAGACAGCCTCATCCCACCTACGATAGCTTCTCTGCAGGACTCAAACGGGCCAGCAGCAGACACTGCCCGGGTTAACAACGGCAAACACATGAGGACTGGGCAGGGGGATGGCCACTCACCTATGGCCTGTTGAAGTGTTGGGTTATTGACACCTGTAGATTAGGACAGTGTTGCTCAGGCATGTCTGGAGCTGCTGATCCAGCTTGTAGAGCGACTAACAGGTATGTCCAGCTTTACTTCTTAAGAAAAGGCAGCTAAGTCATTACCAGGCCAGGCAGGGAGTGGATCGGCATGCTGTAAAACCACTCCTCTGAGGGGAGACCTGTAAAAACACGGATGGAGCATGTGTGAAGTTACCGCAAGCTTTTAAAGGGGCATTTGGGAAAAGCTTATCTTTGGATCTAATGCTGAATGTCATGTTTGGGAGACAGAAAATCTAATTTTGGTCCAAAAAAGTGAGGAAGGGACCAATGTGATTTACTGTCAGTTAAGCAGACATGCCCTAAAACATGTTCTCCGATAAGGTAATAGCTCTTATGACTCTATTAAGACACAGTTTTACATTTTGCATTAACTAGCGATACAGTGTTCTTGGTAAAAAGGAGAATTTGAGACTTATTGTGTCAACTAACAGCACTTGCAACTCATTTCATCAGTTTTCAGCCTTCTGTAAAGCTTGGTGTGGTCAGAATCCTAGAGAACTATGACACGTGAACATGCTACCTTTCCTTCTTTCACACAGTCTGGAGTTGTAGCTCTTCACAAATTCATCCCACAAACTGCATCTGTAAAGAAACAACTTCACAAAGGGAAATTTCTGTGCATTTAAAGATGCAGAATGTAGATGCTAAATAAGTTTAGCACTTTGGGTATAAAGAACATTTAAGTAGCTATTTGCTCAGGTCATGGTATTTTTTGTTATTAGATTATTAAAAAATGGTAATCAAGAAAGCAAACTCTAATAATTCCAATAATAATAATAATAAAAATAACTTATTTTAGGTGTGTGATTCCGCCATCCAGACAGGTACGTCAGCAAAGTGTCACAAATCCAACCTACAGTAGTACAGTAGTACAGTACAGCAGCTGTTTGTCTGCTCTGTCATTTATTGCGGACTTGTCCTTTAATTTATTCACCCATAACAAAACAAGCAGATTCATTTTGTGAAGAATTTAATAAACCTGTTGCCAGTTTTGCTACAAATCCTAAAAGTATTTTTCTATTAATCCATCTTAATAAATATGTATATTTTAGTTTTGTAGAAAGATTATTATTTATGAGTCTACCTTGTCTCCAGAACCAGATTTAGCATTTGTTACCTCTAAGTGTACTTCAGGCATTCGTCTTCTGTTTTTTTTTTGTTTGTTTGTTTCACAGACTAAAACCAACATAGATTCAACAGAGCATCTTAAAGGCAGCCTTGTATTCGTTACAGGAAGGCAAAGAAACGTGCTGGAAAATGTGACTGTAAAAGATGAAAGTTGATACACTGTCAAATGCCTTACTGCTGTTTTTTGTCTTTACTTCAGAAACATTCCCGCTGATTTGAACACCTGAATGCAGTTATTAAATAAAGAGCACAAAATAGATTTTGATTGTTGAATTAGAAAATAATAAAGGTTTTCACTGAAGCCTCCTGCTTCTTTTTGGTTTTTTGTATTACCTCAGCCAAGGAGGTTACATTTTAGCCAGCGTTTATCTGTTGGTTTGTTAGCGAGATAACTTGAAAAGCCATGAACAGATTTTCAGGAAATTTTCAGAAAAATGTTGATAATGGCACAATGAAGAGATGCTTACATTTTGGTGATGTTGTGGCTTAGTGTCTGGTTATTTTCTTATAAAACAGTGAATACTATTAAGTGTCACAGTCGCGCAGAATGCTGTCCTTGCAGCATTTGTCCATTCAGTCCTCAGTCCTCACCACTGTCTTCTCAGTAGTGCAGGAGGAAGCTACAGCCAGGCAGCATTACAGGAGTACTGACAGATAAATACTTTTACATGCAGCATGTAACTTACACAAGATTTTTCACATCACACTTTGTTGTTACTGCTTTCTTAGTTTTAGCTTTTATTTGTGACATGAACACAGAAGATAAACTTTACTTCTTAAACCACAATGCCCGTTCAGACCTTTCTCTCACTGGGATGTCGCGGCAGCAAACAAATCAGAGATAGAAATCGGTATTCTCAAACTGTGGTGGCGGCTAAACTTTTCTAAACTCACTTTTAAAACCAGACAAATCTCTTGTATTCTACTCTAATTCTATTCCTCAACTTCAGATTGGCAGAACAAGGCCTCAGGTTCCTCAACCTGAATATAGCTCTTAGATAGCGTGTTCCTGACAAACTACACAACAACAACAACATCTGAACACTAGTGACTCTTCTCTGCACACAAGCAGCTCACAAACAGTCTTCATCAAAAGTCTAGATTCTCTCAGTCTCCTGCTTGCTGACTTGGAAGGCTAGTTCCCTAACAATGTCCACTCATTGTTCTGCCTCTACAAACACAGAGCAGATGTTGGCTCATGATTTTTAACTCTCCATCAAAGTCCACTTATTTTTCTGTCTCACTAATGACAGACTACGTGGCTCATAGTTTTTACTCCTTAACAAA
>NW_007578791.1:180783-181131 GCF_000690725.1 Stegastes partitus
TTGTTGTTACTGCTGTCTTAGTTTTAGCTTTTATTTGTGACATGAACACAGAAGATTAACTTTACTTCTTAAACCACAATGCCCGTTCAGACCTTTCTCTCACTGGGATGTCGCGGCAGCAAACAACTCAGAGATATAAATCGGTATTCTCAAATTGTGGTGGTGGCTAAACTTTTCTAAACTCACTTCTAAAACCAGATAAATCTCCTGTATTCTTCTCAAGCTGAATTTGCTTCAACTTCAGATTGGCAGAATTAGTGACATACACGCATCATTTCATCTCAAATCATCACGGCCCTTTGCTCAACCAGCTCTGATTGTTTTTAAACCTTTTCACCATAAATTATG
>NW_007578791.1:181722-187575 GCF_000690725.1 Stegastes partitus
TATTTAAAATTGCAACTGAAATTTTATTTTGATATATCAAGTAATTTCTTAAGATGCAATTTTGTTTAAAATTCCCGTTATCAAATTTTTCCACACAAATTACATCTGAGGCTGTGTTTGGATGAAAGCTCCTGACATGTTGTCATTCAAACTTGGCCTCAAAATTCAATGAGCAAAAAAGTTTGCCGAAAGTGCACTGACAGGTATCTGTTTCAAGAATGTTATCTCAGAAAATATTTGATTTTTAAAGCCAAAATTTTACAAATCATTTTTTTAACTATCCTTCTTTCGTGTTCTAATCATTTAATGCAAACAGAGATGGTCGAGCAGAATTGTCCTAATAACTCAATGATATGTGATGGAATGACCCCATTATCTGAAATGACACTGACTGACCCACATATATACAAGTCAAGAGTTTGTGTGTACTTGTGGGATAAAAATAGTTTTCTGTATCTGTATGAGTGCATGTACAAGTAAAGTACACAATTTTGGCCTCACAGGCCCCTACACAGACAGACGAGTTGGTCGTCTCAAAGATGCTGAGTCACTGAAGCTGATGGAGCAGTTGGTCGGTTCATCTGGACAGTCCCGTGGTTCGACGCCGTCAGAGATGTAGCTTCCTGACAGCAGAGAGATCAGTGTTAGTACATTATGACTAATTTGGTCAACTCATAAAGATCTATGGATACAAGAAAACTGACTTCATGTTTGTCAGAACTATCAAGAACTTTTAGATTTATGTCCTTTCCAAGTGAAACCAGAACAAGTCTGCAGAAATGTTACATTAATTAAATATTTTTTACAACACTGAACTCTGAGGAATTCAAAACTATCTGACCAAAATGTCATTTGTTTCTGAGTAACTAAGCGATAAATAAATATGTTTGTTTTTGTTGTTGTTCAAACTATTTTAAACATTACAGGCCAGGAGTTGTTTAAAAAAAAATACTCCAAGAAATATATTTAAAAAAAAACAATTAGTTTAGTAAAATACAATAATCAGTTCTGCAAAACAACACCTGAATATGGTTTAACTAAAATCTACACTTACATGCTTTCCGAGTTCACCACTTTCCACTGTTAACTCGTTTATAAAACGAGAACATTTAAGGCAATAATACATCATAAATAATATGCACAAGACTTGTAAGTCGCATCACAGCTCCTAATTTCAACTACAAAATTACTTATTTTATACAATTACACACACTACAAACATGCTATATCAATATCAATATATTTAACCATGAAAGAACAGTTAGAGGGTCAATAAATCGTACAAGCACTTCAGCCTCACACACAGTACATTTTTTAATCTAATTAAATTAAACAAAATGTCATTTTTGCACTTTGTCTTCCAAAATCAGACTGCTGTTTACACATCTTGAGCACATATTAACACTTCATTAAAGGTGTTTGATTGTAATAAGTTTGGGGGAAATTGGTAAAATAACAGTGTTTCTGTGCAAAGTATTTTACTTTAGCTTCAGTTTTTTGTCGTTTGGCATTTAAACGCCTTTTAAAGAAGTTTTTACAGGTTTGTTTGTTTTTTAAAAACAAGATGATGCCATACCTTAGTCCTCCTCCGAAGTAAGGAGAGAAACATGTGATCTTCTGGGACTCCACAGTCTCTGATTATTCCTCTGGTTAGAAACTGTAAATCCAAGCGTGTACAGGAGACGTACAGTCACTGACAGTTCTGAAGAAAACAGCAGAGCAGCTCTCAGTTTGACTAAAAACATGACAGATTCGTCCACTAAAAGTGCTGCTTTCTTTACACCTGCACGTTCTGCTGCTGCTAACGTTCCATGGTCTCCATGGTTACCAAAAATATTTACTTTGAGCATTTTATGAAATATAGCTCCAGCGCCATCTTGTTTTCCAAAATTTCTATACCAAACTCAACAAAATCGATGTCCTTAAACCAAAAACAGTTTTGTTTCTCATACTACAGCATTGCTAACACATTTTATGAGACTTATAATACAGTAAAACCCAGAAATAGCAATTTTACACGAAGAAAACATCAGCATCCATCAAAGTGTGTTTTTCAAACGGGCCATTAAAAATTCAGTTACTTAACAAAACTTCATAGTCAGCAATTTCTCATTTCTGTATACAAAACACGATTAATGTGCTTATTGCGGTCAGTTAATGAACCGGGTGCAGGAAAAACACTAGTTTAGTTTTCCTACCTGCATGCTGCCTGTCCAGGTCCTTTTCTCCAGCAGCTCTGTTCTTCTTCCTTCACTTAATCCACTGAGTTTGATCTTCAGATACTTTGCAGCGTTTACATCTCCCAGAGTTTAGCTTTCCAAAGCTCAGGCTGTCCAGATGAGAAGTGACACCTGCTCAGTCTGCGGTCTTTTACCGGAGCTCGGCCGCCGTTTGATTTGACATGACGTCATTGCGCATGCGCGTGAATAACGTCGCTATGTCACTGAACTGATTGATTCTGTAGTTTAATACCTCCGCCAAGGAGGTTATGTTTTTGCTGCCGTTTATCTGTCTGTCTGTCATTTTGGTGATGTTCTGGCTTAATGTCTGGTTATTTTCTCATAAAACGGTAAATGCTACTAAGTGGCGCAGTCGGCAGAATGCTGTCGTTGCGCCGTTTGTCCACTAGGTGGAGCTCTGACTCCATTCAGTCCTCACTGCTGTCTTCTCAGTAGTACAGGAGGAAGCTGCAGCCAGGCAGCATTACAGGAGTGGGCTGAGCGGAGCTACTGACAGATAAGTTCATAATGATGTTGTGACATTAATAATGACTCAACATGTATCCTGTTTCACTTGAACTCTCTTTGCCATGCATCATGATGAAGGACGCATGCTTCGTTATGTTGGTCATGCTTTTCATTTACGTTGCATTGCTAAAGTTGTGCTAAGATAGCTTAAGTTACTCCCTGTCTGTTTATGTTGGCAATAACATCGCTGTAGTTATGCCAACCTAGCATAGCGTTAGCTAACAGCTTAAAGCCAGTAAGTAATTGTAGAAATAACATAAGTGTAGAAAATATTTGAGAATAAAGAACGACGGTTCATCACTCTGTCAGTTTGTTATTACTGATATCAATGTTAATTGAAATGCTAAAGGTATGTTTTGATTCTCCATGAATCTAATAGTGGAGATAAAGTGAATGCAGGACTTTAACATTGGCTGGAAATCACAATATGGAGGAAATGAGCTGCTTGGTGGAGCTCTGACCTCTCTGAGTGCTTTTCTAGTTTTCATTATTATTTTATGTTTTAGGTTTATGTTTAGAGACAGTAATACAGTTAAGCGCAAGATTATTCATTAGCATGCTAAGGTCGGATTTACAGTGTTGTTTGTTTGTTTGTTTGTTTGTTTTTTTCCTAATGGGTTTCTTCTGGCTGGAAATGACAAAGAAGTGACTTAAAACAGAAAGACTTTGTATTAGAGTGGATATAATGATACATTTGAATTATTTCTACATTTTACTGTCCAAAAGTAAATGAAAAATGTATCGAAATGGTTCAAATGAATCTTGAACTTCTCTTTAACAATGTACTACTGTCCTTTTATCACTTGGTAATGCCATTTCCAGCCCACAAAAAACCCTGTTGGGAAAATATAAATCCACTATAAATCAAAAGGTGTGTGGCCATACATAATAATAATAATAATAATAAGGAACAAATTCTTCATGCAGTCCATTTGAATGATAAAGAAATGTTCTGAAATGTGCTCGTGATGCTGCTACCAGTACTCTGTTAGGAAACACGACTTGTGGTAGAAGTTTTACACACTTAAATAAAAACTTAACTTTTTACCTTCCACTTCAAATTCTAGGAAATGAACAGACTGCATTACGTTTGTTTGCAACCATAGTTAAGATTTAACTTTACATAGAAAATATCCATCCATCCATCCATCATCTATACACCACTTAATCCTCACTGGGGTCACGGGGGGGGGGCTGGAGTCTATCCCAGCTGACTCAGGGTGAAAGCAGGGGACACCCTGGACAGGTCACCAGTCTATCACAGGGCTACACTTAGAGACAGACAACCAAGCACACTCACATTCACACCTACGAACAATTCAGAGTCATCTATTAACCTCAACATGTTTTTGGACTGTGTGGGAGGAAGCCGGAGAACCCGGAGAGAACCCACACTGCACGGGGAGAACATGCAAACTCCACACAGAAAGATTCCGGTGCCCCCACCGGGACGCGAACCGCAACTTTCTTGCGGCGAGGCAACAGTGCTACCAACTGCGCCACCTTGCAGCCCCATAGAAAATATACAATGTAAAATAGGATGCTGTGATACAAACAGTCCTACAGCATCCATAATATCGCCTTTTTCTGCAGACATACTTTTACTTTTGATAATGTATTGATAATATTTTGTGCTGTGGAGACTGAAGTTTGGAATCAAGGGCTTTCACTTTTCTTAAGGCATTTGTAAAGCGGTATATGGCTGTTGTTCCTCAGGTAACAGATGTAAAAACTACTTCCACCACTAAACAGCGCTCTACTGTGTCTGGATTCATCCAAATAGCAGAAATAAGTCATGAGTTGGCAGGTCCTCGACAGGTGGGGGCAAGCTGGTGGAGCTGGCATGTGTTGCAGTGGGCACTGGACCCAGCCAGTACAGAAGTGGGGTCAATGGACGCTTACCCGCGCCCGGCCTTTATGCCGTAATCCTTTCTCGCTTTTCTGGAAAAACTGAATAGCACTAGAATCACTGACTCAATTTTTGGATCTCATTTTCATGACAAAGCGATTGTTCCTCCCTTTCGCCTCGGCTGTTGCTGTTTATAAGCGGGGATATAAAAGGCAGCGGCTGAAAGGCCAGCGCAACATCGAGACCTCAGGGGAACCAACACCATCACTCAGCATCACCACGGCTGACCCACACATCATATCCAAGATGGGCCGGGTGAGTGTGACACTGTGGTGTGCAGGTGAGGGGGTGATATGTGGGTTTAGGTGCTGGACAAAGCTGCTGAACAGACCGTGTCTGCAGGGATACTGGGCTGTTTTCCTGGTTTAAATGTCAGGAAGCTTTAATCAGCCACTTTGCTGATTAAATATCCAACCTTTTGCTCTTTCAGATCGTCTTCTACGAGGACAAGAACTTCCAGGGCCGACGCTACGAGTGCGACAGCGACTGCTCGGACTTCCACTCCTACCTGAGCCGCTGCAACTCCATTCGGGTGGAGAGCGGCGCCTGGGTGGTCTACGAGAGGCCCAACTACATGGGCTACCAGTACGTCCTGACCAGGGGGGAGTACCCAGACTACCAGCGCTGGATGGGCCTGAACGACCGCCTCAGCTCCTGCAAGATGGTCCACTTTGTAAGTGATCTGATCTTTTAATTACCCACAAATTTGCACAAGTTTGAATCCTGCTTCTGTTTTTCCTCAGCAGAGGACTTTGTGGGTTATAAATCTGAGATCAGTTGAGCGTCAAAGAGGTCGTGCTATGTTGTTGATGCTGACAGTGACCGCAGGGCTTTGTCGATGGACACCAGAGCACAGATCAGTATTCGTGTGATCAGGGTTTGGGTGCAGGCGACCCACAGCCTGCAGGCAGATTCATAGAAAAATCAATGCAGTTAGCACGAGCTGCATGCGTACAGCTTTGTGCTATTTATAAAAGCAGCAAGTTATCTGATGGTAAATCATGCCGGATACACTGAGGATACAATCTCAGCAAAAACTAAAGCAATAAATCCTTTTTAGTTATGAAGAGGTGCTTATTTGAGCAAAAATTCTGACATGAGATGCACAGATCTGTCAGTTATCTGAAACTAAGTGAATACATTTTTATAGTCATTAAAGGGTAAAGAAGGTAACATTTTTAGTACCACAATGCAAAG
>NW_007578791.1:188113-189819 GCF_000690725.1 Stegastes partitus
CAAACAAACAGTGAAGGCCTGATCAGGTCTGGTCACAAGGAGAAAATCAGGATTCAACAGCTTTAAAAAAACAAGATATAAAATCTCAAAATCAATTCTAAAAGTGACCAGTAAAGTTCTAACTGGAGTAATGTGGTGACTTCTACAGGAAAAGCAGAGCAACAGCAGCATTTTGAATGAACTTGAAGTCTGTGAATGTTTCGTTTACTGATACTCGAGTAAAGTGTGTTAAAGTAATCGAGTCTGGAGGTGATCAAGGTGTGGAATCTTGAACAAAAGGAAAGAATCCAATTATAGAGAAACAAAACTGCATACCCTTTGTTGCCTGAGCATTCATCTTTCTACACATCCCCCCGTCCCTTTTCCTTTCCTAACCCCAAACCTCCGCTGCCTCCCTGCAGACCAGCGGGACCCAGTACAAGATGCAGCTGTATGAGAAGGCCGACTTCGCAGGCCAGGCCTACGAGGCCACCGAGGACTGCCCCTCGATCCTGGAGAAGTTCCGCTGGAGGGAGGTCAACTCCTGCAAGGTCTTTGACGGCTGGTGGGTTTTCTACGAGCACCCCAACTACCGCGGGCGCCAGTACTTCCTGGAGAAGGGGGAGTACCGCAAACCCGGCGACTGGGGAGCCGTCAGCGCTGCAGTGCAGTCCTTCAGGCGCTTCACAGAATGATTTAAACTCCATCCTAACACCATCTGTCGGGGCATTACGAGTAGAGATTTGACTTCGATTGACCGAGTTGTGATTTTGAACTGAGGTCTCAAAAATAAAACCTGTCCTGTAAGCAGACCAAAGACTTTTGAGTTATTTAATATCTCTTGAACCTGTTCCGCATTCACCAAAGAAAAGAAAAACTCTGACTTCATAATTAAGAGATTATAGAGTAATGGGACAGGAACTAGTAGCAGCACTGCCAGACTTGGAGGTAAGAATTATTCCAGAGGGTTTTAATTTGTTCCGTTACTGCACTTCACCCATGAAAAGTTGGTCTACATGGCAGTTAGGACGTGAGTTTTACTGTCAGATCTGAACACACACACGTGATTTTAGAACAGTTTAGATCTCTCTCATGTCACTGCAAGTAAAAGCTCACAAACCTGCTTGGAAGTCATTCAAAAAAAGACATTTCAGAACTTGGCTGAGTCATCAGATTTTTACGTTTTATTTAGTATCACGGTAAATTAGTGATAGATGTCAGCTCATCCAATAGTACAAAGAAAGTAACAGACAATTTGGCTTATTTCATTTTCCAAAATATCAACAAATATGGTGTACAAAAGACCCAGCTTGAGTTGTGGTCCAAAGTGCAGCTCACTGTATTCATGACAACAACATACTTCAAAGTTACAGCTGCTCACAAGATTTTTAACCCTCTGAACTCCAGGAACTTTCTGGGTGTTTTTTTGCCCACATTTCCTCTCACTATGTGCTTGTTTTTCACTGCAACATAAAGTCCTGCACCTCTATGGAAACAGCACAACCATGACTAGAAGGAGAGAGAACTCAGAAATGTCTTATGTGAAATAAAACACAGTTAGAATGCCAGAAATTACAAAAACAGAAAAAATGAAAGTTGTATTCTTTGACTGTCGAATTGGGAAAATGGGAAAAAAGTTGGAATCACACCTGCAGTGCCCACAGGTGTACCCAACACCACAAAAAATATAGGCGTCTCTACATACTATAGATATTTAGCTATTTAGG
>NW_007578791.1:193239-211004 GCF_000690725.1 Stegastes partitus
TGCAGTTCAGCTAAAAAGTCCCTGAATTTTTCTCATGTGACTGTTGTTTGCAGAGGAGTCATTAATTACTTTCTGGCTGCACCGAGAAGCTCAGAATTGTTTTCGTTTTTTTTTACAAAGTTTAGTCAAAGCTAAGGGTTTCATTTTAGCATGCAGGAAAAAGTGATTGATGAAACACATGGTTTTCCAATGCAACAGCACATCAGATATTTGTTTAAGGACTGCTGAAAAGTTTATTATTTGATTTTACAGTTTCTGGCTAATAAATTGAGGAATTACAGAAATATTTTCAAAAGACAACATGCCTTTTAAACCTGCCAGCAGATTTTGGAGTTCAGTGGGTTAATCTTTAAATTTTAAGAACATCCAAAATTGTGTTGTAGCAAAAATGTTAAATATATCCATATTTAGGTAAATTAAATCAAGTAGCATCATAAAGCCACTGCCTGCCTGAATACATAGTGATGAAACCAACTTAATCTTTTCCCATAGCTACAGGTTCCTCGTTGTTTTGGTTTTTTTGTAATTATGAGATGTCGATAACAAGAACTCTCATGTGGACCTTACAGCAGGCCTGAGGTCAGCTCTTTTAAACCTGTTCAACAGTTTCACTTTGAGGCTGCTTCATCCTAGTGCAGGTCTGAGGTCCAAATTGAGAATCTGAGGGTTCAGGTGAGTCCCGAAGGAGAAGCAGTTTCCTCCTCCACCGACCAGGATCAGCTCTTCTGGGTCTGTCAGCTCCGAGCAGAACGATTGGAGCATCAGAGGCCACGGCACCGAGCTCTGCAGAGGGAACAACACAGTAATTCATCATTCACCATCATCTAATAGATCTATACTGAGGACACCGGTGACAATGCCCCACTAGACGGCTTTATATGAATTTCTTTAAAGAGAATATTTTAATCTTTTAATCTCTAATCATTTCAAATAATGTCCCTATGAGGTATAAAGTTAACTAAAAAAGAAACATTAAACATTTAGAGGATGTCTGGAAGACGATGTCAGATTATAAAGAAAGATAAAATGTTATTCATCCTGAAGGAGTTTCTAAAATGTACACAACGCTAACAATGCAGTGTCTAAAAAGTAGAAAAGCAATAAGATGTAAGTATGATACAACCGTGAAATAAAATAAGTAAATAAGATAGAATAGAACAATAACAAGTCATGGTGTAATTATACTGAGGGAAATGTATGATACATGACAACAGAAAAACCAACATTCAAAAAATGTTTTCATGATGTTGTCGAGGACTCAGAAGACAGAATATGTTTTTATAAAATGTTCCTGTGATTTGATATAATAACAAAAGTCGAACATTATGCCTGCAGTGTTCTGAGGATGTTTTGGGGATGTTGCTTGTGTAAAACTTTCCCACAACGTTACATGATAACAAAGACAAGACGTTCTGAACGCAGCATTTGGAAAATGTGTAAAGAACATTTTCAGAGCATCTTTATCCTACTTTTAAGAAGAAAATATTTGGAATTAAAAGAACACTTCTTGCAGAAAACATTACTAGAACTTTCTCACAGCGTTTGATGCTGGTTTACAACCTGCAGCCTTCTGATGTGTCAGTCACTCATAAATAACTGCTGCAGACATGTGAGTGAAAACTGACCGTGTCCAGACTGAACTCCACGCTGCTGCATGTTTCCATGTTGATGATGAGGACGCCCGGCACCCCGTCTGGATGCAGCCAGACTCCACCCACAATGACCAGCTTCTCCCCACACACATGGGCACACTGAGAGTATCTGAAACAAAGCACAGGATCGCATTAGGAAGTTTCTGAGGAGGCAGAAACTTGAGGACTGAGTGTGACTGAACGTCTCTCAGAGACCTGGGAACCGGAGGAGGCTGAACATCTAGTCTCTCCCAGCTGAAGCCTCTTTCAGTCGGCTTTAACAGCACCGTGTCTCCCAGTGGTGCTCCTCCTCTGCTCAGGCCTCCAAACACCACCACACCTCCCTTATATGAACAAGCTGAGTGGGAATGTCGAGCCTCTGGAGCTGCGCCCCCTACTGGCATCTGCGGATGAAACATACAAAACACAATGCAAGAAACAGTCCAACTGATTCAAACTTATAAAATATGCTAATCTTCTATTAATCCCACAGAAAGGAGGTTTGCAGTTACAGCACAGGATTGAAAAAAAATGTACTGACATCAGTAAAAAAAAGAAAAGAAAGAAAGAAATATGCATAAGCACTGTTGATGAGTCTCTCTAAGCAATTAGACGAGAGATCTGTTACACGAGTGTGTGAAGTCATTTTGTGAAGACTTTTCCACATTTTAGCACCAATCTTTGATCTTAAAACATCACAGAGACCACAAATCACAAAACACATTTCTCATTTACTTTGTTTCTAAATTTCACATCTATTACAAACTGAAAATTCCATAAAAATCTAACTTTACAGCAATAAAGACAGAGTCTGCTACAGATCAGATGAATGACTTTCATCAATAATGAACATAATTCAGGTTTTAACCAACAAGAGCTGAAGTTCACTTTGTTGCTTCCAACTGCTTGTAGGATTTTTTCCTCTAAGTTTAGTAAATATCTGCAGCATTAAACAGCAGCAGGATCCATATGAGCGCCTCAATAGAGTTTTAACTCTATTACTTATAATTATAAATGATCCCTGATATGAAGACAGGATGGATCAGGATCTAACAGCAGCTGTGTACTTTTCCGTCATCTCAGAGTCACAGTTTATGTGCTGCAGGTAAATCTTTAGTTTCATAGCCGTACTCAGCTTGAGCCCTGAGCTCCATCACAGCTGTCGGGATGTTTTTGTTTTACTCTTGGAAAAGCAGTGAGATTTTAATCACACATGGACCAATTTTACAGTTTAGGAAATCATACGTAAACTAGACTGTGAGACTGTTGTAAGTTTAGATACAATCTTTTGTGTTTTAGTGCATTATTATGTTTCATACATTGTTATCATCATGTGAGACCCAGAAGAGAGAAACGACATGATTAAAGTGCCGTCAGCGTGTGTGTGACATCAAGACTCCTTTAAATAAAATAACAAAGAGCACACCTCAGTCCAGTGCTGCTGGTCCAGACTCAGGAAGAAGCTGTCGCCCAGCGCGGCCTCTGATTCGTTCTTTCCTCCAAAAATACACACAAAGTTTCTGCCTGCACATAAAATGACAAGTATTCAGTGTGTTATGAGTAAACAGAGGTGGAATGAAAGAAGAAAGAAGGAGAAAGATCAATAGAGAACAAGAGCATATGACAGGCCATTTGAACATTTCTGAGCTGTTTGATAATCAGAGTTGACATTAGCGATATCAATATAGTCGTAGTTACGTTGTGACTGGACTTTTATTCCAGATACTTATGACGTCATTCTGACCAGTCTACACCACAGATAGAGGTCTCTTTATTTCCTTACAATCAGAATATGACCGTAATTAAAGACTCTAGAAAGGACAATGTAGATGTGTTAAACTAAGGAGAAATAAAAATATCTTGAGCTAGAATTATGACTAGTCAGAAATTAACTGCAGATGCCTGAAAGTGGAATTACAACTAGCCAGACGTCAGCTGAGAATTTTGGGGTTCTGATATTTACACTTTATACAGGAATGAGGTGTGTGTTATCTTCAGGGTGGAAAAAAAGGCACCAAAGTGACAACCAAATTGATCTATGCAGAAAAAAAAAAAACACCAAGATAACCTAACCAAAAGTAACAAACCAAAATACAAGCGCTTGCAATCCTACAGGAGATAATGATTAAAAAATAAGAGCTCTTAAACCCTACAAACTACAACAGGCAGCTGAAAACCTAGTGGTAAAAATGACGCTGGAAGAATGATGCTGTGGAGATGTGAAATGCTCTTTTTAGAGCAGGAAGAATTGGGTTATCTGCAGTACACATCCAGTCAAGCTATTAAATGTTAAAACTGTTTGCCATAAGAGCATCAGAAAGAAAGTGCACAAGAAAAATGGCAAAAGGAAGAAGGAAAGAGCAAAAGAAAAGAAAAAACTACAAGAATGCAGGACAGAGCGAGGCAGCAGACCACTTTAGCCTTTCTGCTCATCAACACTGCACATGCTTTTATTAACACTGTTTAACCTGCACAAGCCCTTTTTGCACTATTGTTCCGTAGATTGAATATTGCCTGCCTCAGAATTCACAAGCAGATTGTAACTTTCCTGCATCATGCATACTGCTAATATTTATTTAATATTTTTCTTTTTTTTGCACTGTTCTTGTATATTCATCTTTGTTATTTCAGTATTTATGAACACATGTAAGTGTTCTGAAAATATGTTAAACACAATGAATAAAGAATTTCACTGCGCTGATTTCTGTTTATTTATTTATCGCTGCATGTGACAGTAAATCCTCTGAATCCTTTCTCACCTTTGTGACCGACCACAGTCGCTGTGTGCCTCCATCTTGGCGACGGCGGATCTCCAGTACAGACCAGCTGCTCCACACAAACCGTTGCTCCACCCTCTGACTCCAGACAGCCAGCTGGACCACTGGGGTCAACAGCCACTCTGAGGAGGCCTCTGGTTGGGCTGAGTGGGGAGGAGCGACCTCCGAACACCATGACGCCTCCTCCAGGCAAAGCAGTAGCCGTGTGGTGGAGCCGCACACCTGGGATCAGCGAGGGAGAAGTTAATCCTGTAATTTTTCTCTCTACATGTAGCAGAAAGAGTAAAAGCAGCTCTCACCCAGATCTGCAGACGGCTCCACGCTGACCAACCTCCAGCCCTCCTGACCTCTGAGGAGGACACTGCTCGCTGCCCCTCTGCCTCCTCTGCTGGAGCCTCCGGTCAGCAGCAGCTGTCCCGGCCTCACCGAGGTGGACGCCATCCCCAGCCCCTCCATGGACACTGGTACGGTCTGAACGCTCAGTGCTGTGGGGCTCCAACAGGGGCTAACGGAAGGCACTGGAGACACTGAGCAAACAAAACAAACAGAAAGTCTTAAAGATGTCAAAGAAGAAATGGTGTCTTTCAGGGACATGAAGCTACCTGGAGGATGAGCGAGTAAAGCCTGCTCAGTCAAACAGCCTCGAGATGCCGTCAGGATGAAGTAGTGGGAACATTTCTGGTGCCATTCCTGAAAGCAGACACACCTACAGTCACTTCGCTCACCGTTTCTTCAAGAAAGTCTGATTTTATGAAGAATGCAGCAGAACCCAGCTGACCTCGTATTCATCAAAAGGCTCCAGGCTCTCCACTCGACCTCGCTCCTCCTCCGGGACCAGCCCCAAGTAGAAGTCATTCATATCCAGACACACACACTGCTCCCAGCCCTGAACACAGACACACACATTCAGGTTTAGGCTGCTGAGTGTCATCAAGTTGTTTTCTACTGACTGAACCTCTGTGCATGCTCTGACTGGAGGAACCTGTACAAACTCTTCCAAGGTAGAACAAAATGCACCAGCTGCTGATTGGTTAAACTTAGAAGACAATAAGAGCCGTTTTATCTGCTTTCTCAATGTCTTTTCTCCTTATCCCTCTGAACTCAACGCAGCAGTTTGTGGGCGTTTCTTTGCTTCTGTCACATTTTTCCTCACTGTGGCCTCATTTTTTCACTGCAACATAAAGTCCTGCACCTCTAGCAGAGTCATGGCTAGAAGGAGAGAGAATTCCAAAGTGTATTCTGTCAGTATGACACAGTTATAATGCTATGAATCATAAAAAAGAAAAAATATATATATTCTATTAATTCTATATTGATTTGATTTATTACAAAAATGATACAAATCTGGACTAAACATGTACAACGTTGTTCCAAAAAATGGTGTCTTTATTATAGATGTTTTACAAGTTACTTTCTACTTTGCTCCCGTACTTCACTTCACAAACACAGCCTGCAGTTCAGCCGAAAACTGTCTGAATTTTTGCCAAATGACTGTTGGTCACAGCTGAGTCACTAATGACTTCTTGGTTGCATTGAGAAGCTCAGAATGTTTAGATTTTAAATAGAATTTAAGGTCTATTATTGGTAATTTTTAAACCTAGACATGTAAAGACATTTTGATAAAATATTACAATTTGAAGCTTAGATTTTTACATTTCGAGGACAGATCAACGAATGAGTAGTCCACTGTCTGACTGACAGACTGGAGCAAAGTTCACAATTTGTTGATTCTGTTTTAAGGCTTCTGGCTGATAAATGGTGTCCTTTTTAACTTGCCTTCAGAAACTTGCATTGGGGTTTAGTGTTCAGAGGGTTAAAAGCAACATTAACAGGATGCATTGAGTACACTGTGTATAATGTGCGTACTGGCCTTGTCCAGGAACCTCTGCCTCTGTGCCGAGGTGTCTGGGTATTGTTGGAGGGCGTGCAGAGTCGAATTCAGTTTCAGGAAATGTTCTTGCATGATCCGACCAAAAGCGTCGTGTGGATGGATCTGCTCGTACATCACAAACAGGGACTGAGGCAGGAGCTTTGCTGCCCAACTGATGACAGCGTCTGACCTGGAAGACACACGACACACAGCAGCTTTAAACAAATACATACTGTAACTCGCCTAAGTGCATTTGAATTGACCCTCTGAACTCCAGGAAGTTTCTGTAAGTTTTTTTTTCTGTCACATTTTTCCTCACTGTGGCCTCATTTTCACTACAATATAAAGTCCTGCACCTCAGCGGAAACAACAGAACCATGACAAGAAGGAGAGAAAACTCAGAAATGTCTTCTGTGCCACATTTAGAATGGCAAAAATCATAAAAAGAAAACATGAAAGTTGAATTTCTTCAATTATTTATTTTACAAAAATTGAAAAAAAAAATGGAATCAATCTGTACAACATTTTCCCAAGTTCCCAGAGGTGTTACCAAAACTGGAAATAAAAAGGTCACTTACATAAAAGAGACATTTTAGTGCTCACATTTAAAATGTTTGTCTTTACTTGTCTCCTCTCTGCTCCGACTAAACAGCCTGCAAGTGACTGTTGGTTGCTGCTGAGTCACTAATGGTTTCTTGGTTGCTCTGAGCAGCTTATAATTTGTAATTTTTTTTTTTACAGAATCTGGTTACAACGAACACTTCATTTTGGACAATTTTTATATGAGACATAGAATAAATACATTTTGGTGAAATATGATTTTAAGCCTAGATTTACCTAATGGACTGCTCCATGACAGTTCTGGGGCCATTGAAAAGCTGAAAATCCCCAGTTATCTTTGTTTTTCTATTTTCTGACCCTGATAAATGGTGCAATTTTGTTTATTTTTTTTAAAAAGACAACACGACTTTCAGGGGTCAGAGGGTCAGCACAAATTTTAAAATGCATGTTATATTTCTGCACCTTTGAGTTTCCATGTAGGTGAGCACCACCTCAGAGAGAATGAGTGTGGGGGCAGCCCAGTCCAGCCCGGCTGCACACAGAGCCTCCTCCACCTGGGACTCCTCCCTGACATCCACCCCTAACAGACGGTACCGACTGCTGGACACAAATAAAGGTCCTGAAGAGACACAGGCGTACGTAAACTTAAAATATCCACATAATGTATACGACAAACACAGTGAACAGAGATGACAAACCTGTAGTTGAAGGTGCATGGGAGTCTAACATCCCCCTCAGTGTCATGTTAGAGCTGATCAGCGCGGACTTTCGCCGCATGACGTCAGGAAAATCCACCTCAAACACAACAGCACTGTCCAGGGCCCCATCTGCATGCAGACGGAAATACAAGGAGTCGAACCCTGCACCCAAAGACAGAATCTAAGAGACAGGGAGTGAGATACAAACATAAAACACACTTCATCATGGAAACCTTCTATACGACATAGTGTTGGACAGCATGCTGCTAGCTTGCCTGTCTTTTGGTGCATGTTGCAGTAACCTGAAGGAACCTCCTCACACAGTGATCCACAGCTCTCCAGCGCACATAGTAGCCCCTAAAACATGCACAGAAACTTTAATTCATATTGATGTGAGCAAACAGTTCTGAGGCTGTTGCACGTGCACAGAGCGCATCGTGGGAACTGTCACGAGTCAGGAGATCGGACAACATCACAGTGTCATGGTTTTGGTGATTTCTCCATGGAGATCAAACATTCAGCAGCTGGATGATCCAACCTTTATGTGGAGGATCGTCATGGTGACCGGAGGAGAGTCTGCAGATACCATCAACAGAAGCAAGAAACAGTGGAACAGCTTTCAAAACGAGAGAAAGAGCATCAGGTTTGGTGTAAAGCTCATCATCTTCTTCTAGATTCAAGCGGTTGTGTATCGTGACTTCATCTTCTGGGGTCGGACTGTCAAAGCTCGACTGTAACATCCCGAGATGTGTGAGGAAGAACATTAAACCTGGACTGTGATGGCATGTTGCTGCTCCAGTGCACTGTGCCCACAATTAAGTTTTTTTTACCACAAAAAGACAATCGTTACTCTCCACCTGCCTACACTACACTACAGATTCGGCTCCCTTTGGCTTCTTCTTCTTCACCAAAATAAAATTCTAATGTTGCTGTCTTGACACATTTTAGGAGATTCACCTCATCGCAGATGGAGCTTGACATGTTTACATAAGTGTTGCAGGAGCACTGGGAGCAGAGTATCAGTGCACAGGAAGACTACTTTGACAGGATGGTGGTCAGATTTAAATCAGAAATCGTTTTTAATTTTCATAGGCCCAGTCTCAAAAGTTTTTGGCCAAACCTTGTCAAGGGTTTTGACACATACAGCGACCAGACAGACCATCTCACTTCCGCTTACTCTATTGCCCAAATTACTGTATACTTCCCTTGGACATGACAGCAACTTGATGTTATCCCAGGTGTGTTGGTTCTATATCCCTGCAGAAAATCAACCAACCATCTCCTCCTACTTTGTGTGTTCAACAACAGAAGAGTGTGAAAAGACAAAGACAGCTGCTGACCTGTTGATGAGAGGAGCTCTTCTGGCTACTTTGCATACAAAATGTTGGAGAAAGTCATCTTTGAAGTAGCCCTGAGCTGCAGCAGACACTTTGCTCACCACACTGCTGTCATTGGTTCCCTGGACCTGAGGTAAACAACAACAATAACATGCCACTAAATTACTGTATAAATGAACTTATTTTCTCTCTTTTTTTTTTTTTACTCCCTTTTACTCTTAAAAGGCTGACCTCTGCCTCACAGCATCACCAACTCACATACAAAATGAGTAAAAAAAAGAAAGTGGAACATCAATCACGTTATTTATATAGCAATATTTGAAAATAATGCTACAAAGTGCTTTACAATAAAACAAATTCAAACAGATAACTAAGATCCCAAACATGCAACATAAACCAGACAAATGAATTAAGTCACATCAAGTCAATGTTTTTTTATACACCACAATAACGACAACAGCATCAAGCACTATCCAGTAAAAAAACAACAACAACAACAACATTATGTTAAATGTTTGGGTTAAGACTCTACAGTGTTACTTATGGTGTGACTTTACCCGAGTAATTTAAATAGGATATTTAGATATTATTAATGCTGAGACCCTACAGTGTTATTAATTATGTAGAATAATTAAGTTACTGTAATAATAAAGCAAAGACCCTACAGTATTATGAATTGATATACTATCATAAGACTACAGTATGAACATGTCGGCTCCTTTCTTTGATTTTCCAAACAGCTGCAGCATCACACAGATCCAGACTGTCTCCCCACTGACAGCAGCGGCAGTAACTTCATGAATTATTTAGTTATTTATCTTCTGCTGTGTCACTGTGATCATACGTGGCTTTATGAGCCGAATTTCTTTTCTCCAGACAGCTGAGCTGCTGCACAGATCAACAGCTTCTACAGTGAAATCACTGGAACAAAGCGGTCATGCTCAGGATGAATCCGCACTTTTTATTTTCAGCAAAGGTCCAAAAATAGTTCCCTTAATGATTTACTACAGAGCATCTTCAGTTTTGTTCCTAAAACGCAGCAATATCTGCAGTGGTGGTGTCCCAGCAAGCATGGGACACATCTAATTACTAAAGTAAAAAGAAAATATATTATTTATTAAAACATAGAAATTAAAAATAGTGATTTGCCACTGCAGTGTATATGGCTGCAGGCCTGTATATTTAGGCTGTATTACTGTCATTTGGTACTTCAGAACTTTAGATTTAAAATGTTGCTTCATTAAAACTGTTAGAAAGGTACAGAAATTACAATAATAAAATGGGTGTCTGTCTATTTAGGGAGTTACATTTAATTTGAGGGGTCTGATTCTGAAAAGCCACCTAACCTGTGGAGGTAAATTCAGTTTTTACTTTGGAAAATGACATTTAGAAAATGAAACTTTTCATAAATTGAGCTGTTCCCCATATAGAATGTGTACTATGTTAACTAGAACTGCTTTCTACTGAAGAAATTGTCTTTTTTTTCTACTGTCTGCAGTTGCTCCTCCTTAAAAATCCCAATTTATAAACTGCTTATCACTCTTTAATTATCTGACACACAACCATACTCTCTGTTTCAGCCTGTAACAGGTGTCATACTTTGATAAAATAGTGAGACTCTTCTATTAACTGGTTAATCTGTAACAGTACATCACATTTTTAAAGTAATAACATACTCTCGGTGTTAAATCCTATTTTTTATATAATAAATGTGCAATATTTAATGATATTATGCCATCAAACAATCACAGAGAGGCTACAATCACAACATTTCTCTATAAATATTAGTATAACAGAGGTGTGCAGTGACAGATAGTGGAAACACTCATGTCATAGTTATTAACAGACCAGGTTTTAAACTCACCGCTGTGTCTCTGCCCTGCTTCTTCTTCGGTCTGTTTGTAGTCGGCATTATATCACCTCTCAGAAAAACTCTCACACTCGCTGTACAGTGGAATAAATAAGTGTTGACATTAAAGTTTTAAGGTTTTGCTCGCAGTCCACCGACCAAAACATTTCAAACATCCGCCACACGGTTAAAAACTTCCGGGTTCTCTTCCGGCTGCCCTCCGGCGCCCCCTGTCGTCCGGAGGCTGCGACTGCCGTTCAGAAGTCCATCCAGAAAAATGCGATTTTTAGTGGCGGCCTTGACACTGTGATACTCAGCGTTGACGCTCTTTATTGGGACTTAATTGTGATCGTTATTATTTATGTGCAGTACGTACTTGTTATTGTAATCCATTCTGCTTCTCTGAACAAGCACAAATACAACATCAGCACATTTCTACTTGTTTTAATGTTCGCTGGTAGTTTTGATTTAAAGATTTTAAGGTTGTTAATATTATTATTGTTCAGGATTCAGATAATGTAACACCAGTTGGTGTTTAATATGATAGAACTTTGCATTATTTGTTATTTTGGACCCAAACTAAGGTATTATAGGAACCCCTGACAAGAGGCAACCACAGAGTAATCTGTCCCATCTCTGTGTCTGTGAACAGTCTCCAGCTCGAGTGCTGAGGTCAGTTGATATTTTACAGGTGAGCTAGGAATGGCATCTCCTCGGAATGATTAGATTTTAGGGTCAGTTGGCGTAAAAACAGCTCCACTAGAGGTCAAAGGTCACTTTTCAAAAATGCCATATACCTTCAAAAGGGTGGAAGGCACATCTATGGTCTTTTAGCGAATATAAGCAACCATGTTGGGGCTTTCTGTAGGTGCAGGACTACATTCCCCAACATCAAAAGTGGAAACCGCAGCCAAATGCAGCTCTGAGACACTATGGTGCCATCCATCTTCCAGAGATGGTGGACGAAATACATGCATCAAGGTGTTGCTGAAAGAGCAAAGCATATGTGATGTGCACGAAGTGCAAGGTATTCCTTTGTGTTTCTAAGAAGGGGAAATGCTTTTCATGAAGTATCAAACAAAAAACAAAAGTGATGATGGACAATTATGTGGATGTTGACTTTTTTGTATTTTCTTTGGTACCAACTGATTGCCATCAAGGTTCAGTTTCACATGTATGGCATTCAGATGTCCTATGTAGTGCACACTGATATCATACTTTTTTTTTCCCAAAAAAATGTTTTCAGTTATTAATTACCTTACAAAGATTGCAGGTTTATTATTATTATTTTGGGCCTTTTTGCCTTTATTAGATAGGACAGTCAAAAGAGAGAGAGACAGGAAAGTGGGGGAGAAGAATGGGGGAAGGAATGGCCATGAGCAGGACTCAAACCCATGGTCACTGCATTGGCCCGTGGATATGGGTCGCCAGCTCAACCAGTTGAGCTACAGTGGCGGCCCGAGATTGGGAATTTAAAAAAATTTGTGATTGGACAATTTTTTTCCCCTGGTAGTCAGGAGGATATACTTCTGGAAGCCTTTAGGGAATGTTCACCAGAGGCTCACTTAATTTTTTTTCAATAATTACCCTCAGGGAACCTTTCAGGAACCCTCCCAAGAGCTTATCTTATGGATGTTCAACATTTGTAAACTTCTGGGAGCCTTCAGGGAATGTTTCCTGGAGGTTCTCTAAAGATTTTTTCAGAAATTAGAACCTTTTGGGAACTCTCAGGGAAAGAGGCTCACTAGAGGCTCACTAAAAATCTTTCACATCTGGGAGCCTTTAGGGAATTTTCCTGAGAGGATATGAAGAGTTCTTAAATAACTCAAACAAATAACTCAATTTTTGTAGATTTTTTAGAAAACGTTTTGTTGTTGTTGTTTGCTTGAGATAATATCAATCAAACTGAAGCTGAGTGGATTTGACTCAGTTGAAATGACATGACAAAAGTAGAGATAACTTAAGTTTGATTAATGTTGTCTCGGGTCGACGATGGAAAAGTGGGTTTCCTGAAGGTTTGTGAAGATAGAACTATCTGCTTTTGCAAATGAACTCTTCATATATTAAGGGTTTTCAGGAATTAGAACCTTTAGAGAACTTTCAATAAACATTACCAAAACATTTGATAATCAAGGAACCTTTGAGGTATGTTTCAAGTTTTTCAAGAAAAATAACCTTTTGTGAACTTCTAGAAAATGTTTAGGAAAGGGTCTCCAGAGGTTATCTCTAAAGTTTTTTTGTTTTTTTTTAAAAGAATAATGACCTTCAGAGAACCCTTGGTGAATATTCCCCAGAGGTTCAAATAAAGTTCTGCAATGATAACTTTCTGGGACTGTTCCATATAGTTTATCTAAAGATTTTTAAATAATAATAATTTTCATGCAGTGTTTCCCAGTGGCTATCGAAAGGTTTTTCAAGAATATGAACTTTCAGGGAACCTTTGTTGAATGTTCGTCAGAGGTTGTCTAAAGCTTTTCCAAGAATAATAACCCCAAGGATCATTCAGAAAACATTCCCTAGATGTTATCAGAAGGTTTTCAATAATAGAGGCTTCATGGAATGTTCCCCAAAGATTATCCAAATCATTTTCAAGAACAATAACCGTTTAGGAACATTCAGAAAACGTCTGTGGTGGTTATCTTAAGGTTTTTAATTAAGAGTAACCATATTCTCTAGAGTTTATCTGAAAGTTTAATCAAATTAACCATCTTGTTATGTTCCTAAAATGTTTGCTCCAGATTAGAAAAAAGATGTCACCGAATGGGAACCTTTAAGGAACATTCCTGAAAGGTTATCTGTTTGCTGTGAATAATTAATTTCTATTTAAGTGTAATTATTATTACTTGTCGTTCTATTTTCTTCAATATCTCAGAACGTGTGTTTTGTGACTGGTATAGGTTCCAATCGAATAATTTTAAAGCAGAAGAAAATTTTTAAAAAATCCACCGGCTGACTGACTGCGGTTCTTCCTCCTTCTCAGATTGACAATGCGGCACTCAGTGCGCCTGCGCAGCTTTACAGGAAGTGTTAACATTTTGTTGAACCAGCTGATAGCCAAATTGTCAACAGTTAAACCTGCGGTACCTGCGCTGCTGAAACGACGCTGTTTTACGGTAAATATGATGTGTTCTCCTCTTTCTGTGTTATTCGGGTGAACAGGTAGCACCGCTGGGTTTCACTGGGCGTCGAAATATGAAGCTTTGGTTCAGTTTCGTCTCGTCCGGACCGCCTGGTCGGAGCGGTGTCCCGTTAGCACATAACGCAGGACAAAGCTGCTGATCTGATAACATTAACTGTGGGAGGAACCGCTATAAACAACGAGCCGCTGCCGTTATGCCGTCTGTCTGTCTGCAGTCTGTCTGTCCGGACGCCGAGCAGCATGAAGCCAGCTGAGTTCTGTGTCAGTAATTTGCTGCAGTGATGGAGGTTTAGCTTCGTGTCTGTGAGCTACCAGAGGCGCTGCATCACCTGTAAACTCCAGTTTCACTGCTGGAACACAGCTGGCAGATTTTCCCTCACATCTGTAATTTACTGAACACAGCAGCAATTCCAGACTGCCACATGTACAACAATGCAGCGACAAATCACACTGGATTTCATGTCAGATTTTCATCCAGAGGTGTTGCTGGGATCTTATCACATTAGGAGCCCACAGTTTAACCTGATGATTGCACCACTTTCAAGTAAAATCAATATAAAATGTACAACACTGGCAAAGTGAGGTCATCCCACTTTCACTGTAAGCTCAGACTATGTTTTACGTTAATATGACAGTGAGTGCAGCCCAGCTGGACCAGCTATACTCTATATACAAAGATTTGTCTTGCGACAAAAATGTTAGAGAACCATTGAACTGCACCCGAGTTGCCAGTTTTAGCGACAAGCTGGCATGCAGTTGGTATATCTTAAAGGTTATTAATGCTAATTTTAGTTTTAAATGCAAATTGGTTGCATTTTGGATGACCAAACCGTTAAAGTCCAGGAGATAAACTGCAGGTGCTGGTGAGGACAGAAAGCTCACCTATAAAGTCTCATAACACATTAAACCAAATAAGTAACTTATATTAGTCAGCACAAATCCGCTGTCAGATTAACAAAACACTGGAAATTCTGTCTATCTGTGGCCTAATAAGAATTACAGGAGATGACTCCTCCTGCACCTTGTCAGCCATCTAGTCTTGCCTCAGTGAATTAGAAACCAGCATTGCTAACCCCTGTAACCAGCGAGCTCTGTCTCTTGTGTACTCACACAACATATGAGTGCCAAGTCAAGTAAAGCTGCTTGAAAGATACACTGAGGACCCACAACGTATGCTGCTGTCATTTTTGAGGAATGATATCATCTTATTTTCAAGGGCGGAATGACAGATGAAGAGATCTGGGCCTTTTTAGTTTTCTTGTTTTTAAAATTCGGGGTTATGGCTTCACAACAACACCACTGTCTCAATTCTTCCATAAAAGCCTAAATCTTTAGATTTTATGGATGCACTGGATTAGACTTTTATTGTATGAGGTGAGGTTTAGTTGTCATTTAGTTCAGACGGACATTATTATTCTGCTCAGGAGACATCAGAAGGTCGTTCGCTGTCTAGTGATGGTGACATTGAGTTTATTACCTGTTGTATATGTTTACATAAGGAACAGAGTAGAATAGTATCTTTAATAATAAAAAGTTGTATTATTTTTTTCAGTATGCAAACATGGGACTGGTTTGGAAAGAGTTTCATGTCCCTTTTAAGGCTATAATTAAGTGAAAGAGTTGTTAACTGACTTCTTTTCTCAGGTATTTAAGCAGTGAAGTTACTATATTGATGTATCACGTTTGTTAGACAGGTTTTTGAGTTGATTGTAGGCAGGGCTCCAGAGTGCAACCAAAATATGTCTGGTATGACTAAACATTTTTGGTATGTCAGACATTTAACTGTCTGTTGGTGTGCTTCTGGCTGACCCACTCAGGAAGTTACAATCTGAAATTAAAGCACCTTATTTTGCTCTTTTCCAACTAGAATTTTGGTCTCACACCTGTCTGAGTTGCTGCACTGCAGTAAGTGTGTGGAGACTAGAAGCTTCTCTGTGCACAGCTGCCAAGTAACGTCTACTGATGTAAGTGAGGCGTTTAGGAACATCAATATATTGTAGCTTCACAAAACAACCTGGATTACATTCCCCCTCTAAACTGCATGAGTTTCGGGGTGGTGGGAATCAATAGTCGGCTAGTCGGCTATTCGGCTATTCGGCTATTCGGGTCCAGCCCTAACTGTTATACGGTAAAATGTACAAATATTATACATTTATTGCAAAGAGCATAGAGCAAAGCATGCTGGGAACAGAGCTTTTGCTGTCTGAATTGGAAAAAACAGCACAAAACCTCCAAGACGCTCGTCCTGTGGTGTGACAGGTTTGTGGCTGATGGAGCAGCCCTGCAGAGTTTCAGCTCCAGACAGCAACCAACTGAAGCAGTGAGGAGTCAGAAAGGACAATAAAATTTAACATTGCCTACAATAAAGCCAAAGAAGAGCTGCCTTTAGGTCAAAGTTGCAGATCATCCTGATGAAAAAGAACAAACTAGTTATCTAAACTTTTTTATTTTATTTTATTATTTTTTTTACTGTTTACAATTAAAATACTTCATGTGTTACGAAACTACCAATACATGTGAGGTCAAGATGTAATATTCAGTGCCAAAAAGCATCGTGAGAAGTTTTTAGTGCTCCTAAATTATGTGCTGATGCATCAGTGCAACCAATATGAGAAGCAGGGCTGCGTTTGCAATATCTGCACTCTCATACTATATAGTATGCCAATAAGAGATTTAGTATGTCCCAATACGTAATATGTTAAATGTAAAAGGCTTAAAAAACAACATGTCCTACCACGTCAGCCAGCATGTTTTTCTGGCCATTCTGACCCACATTCCTCTACATAGTTACGTCACATACGTTGCTTTGTTGCACACGAGTATAAACAACTGGTTACACATCGCCAGCAACGGTCAATAAACACTGAAGGATAAATGTTTAAAAGTACTCTTTTAAAAGAAACACGCAAACCATAAATAACATTTCTGTGTTGATTTTAAATTGTCCTCCACAAGTATGTCAGACCCAGAATTTTGTTATCTGTCTCCTTGGTCACCAAAAATGTGCAGTTGTGTTATGCAAGAGTCTTTTTGTGACTATGAATGTGATGGATGTGTATTGAAGCATTGTTAAAATATTAATGGTAACCCCAGGAAGAGCAGAAGGTGTGGTAGGTAATGGAGATCTAAATAAAACACATCAGAGATGGTAAATGTGAAGCAATGCAGCCGCAATTTAAATTTCTCTCATGCTAAGACGACCCCCACTGCTTCTTTAAAAACACAGTTTATTAAACTGCACTGAAGGAGGTGTTTGTGGCATTGAAAACAAAATAAAACAGTCTGAGGTGTAAGTACGACGTCCTCGATTGCATGTCGAGCCTCCATCTTACAAAGCCCTAATCTTTAGACATTATGGATCCCCTGAGGAGCTTTTCTGGCCTTTTGTGTGGATGAGGTAAAGTGTGATGTCATCTTGCACCAAATAAAAGCCTTCACTTCTCCACACAGACAGAACAAGAAGAGGTCAAGACATCATCAGCGAGACTCAACCACTGTCGGTTTGGGAGGTAGCGCAAGTGACCGATAATCCCAGAAGCAGCTGTCTTGGCTCCAGGGAGGAGGCCCAGCCGCCCTGCTGTCGGTCGGTATGAGCTCCAGAGGGGGCGGCGGCCGCTCCAACGGCACACTTCCACAGACCAAGATCTGCCAGTTCAAGCTGGTGCTGCTGGGCGACATGGCCGTTGGCAAGTCTAGCCTGGTGCTGCGATTCGTCAAAGGACAATTCGACGAGTTCCAGGAGACGACCATCGGAGGTGAGGACCCCAAATAGTTTCTGGGTGTCTTTGTTGATCCTGTCACATTTTTCTCACTGTGGGCTCTTTTTTTTGCTGCAATATAAAGTTTTGCACCTCTGTGGAAACAACAGCCATAGGTTGAAGGACACGAAATCAGAAATGTGTT
>NW_007578791.1:211304-256723 GCF_000690725.1 Stegastes partitus
ATTTTCAGATTAAAATAGAATTTGAGGTTTATTGTCGGTAATTTTTTAAACAGGACATACTGTTTAAAAAGGTTCTGATTAAATAAATGTGAAGTTTAAGCTTAGATTTTACAATTGTTATGACATACATTTTTAGTTGTTTCTTCTGAAAATCTGAATATTCTTGCTGTTTTTACAGTTTCTGACACTAACATATGGTTTAATTTTGGCCCTTTTTTCAAAGATAACATGCTTTTGAATCCTGCCAGTCGGTTTTGGGGTTCAGAGGGTTAAAATAAGCAAGAAACTGAGTGATGGAAGGTTTCAAGACCACCTGGTGACCTGTGTTTTCCCACATTTCTGTCCAGCTGCCTTCCTGGCTCAGTCGGTGTGTCTCGACGACACCACAGTGAAGTTTGAGATCTGGGACACTGCAGGACAGGAGCGATACCACAGCCTGGCTCCGATGTACTACCGCGGAGCTCAGGCTGCCATCGTCGTCTTCGACATCACCAAACCGGTACAGCAAAAATTATTCATTACATACTCGTACATGTGGGTCAGAGCGATACTGACAGCTAGCAGGGAACATTCCCACAAGCTTTGATGTAATATTCAAAGAACCATCCAAGGAGATTTGTTGACATACCATTTTACCTGCTGCATTCAGAAGTTTTTGCATGATAACAAAAAAGGAATGCTCTCAAAGCAACACCCAAAAATGTTTTCAAGATGTTGTACTTTAATAAAACGTTCCTGCAATATGACATATTGACAAAAGTTTTAGCTGCAGTATTCTGTTTAGAGGTAACTCATTATAGAACGTTCTTCTGTAAAATATTCAAACACTGTTCCACAATGTTACATGATAAAAAATGAAGGATGCTCTTAATGCAACATTCGGTTTTATGTAATAAATCACTAAACATTTTGACAATGTCTTAAGAGAACATTGTCATACTTTGATAAATAATATTTTGGGAATTTAAAAAAAAGACACTACAATAACTTTTAAGAACTTTCATGGGGAAACATTATTGAACCATTATTGCTGGTTTGTTGCCAACAGTTAAATAAACAGAAAGATGTAGATGACTAATATTCCAGGCAACCTCATGTTAATATTCAAAGTATAGCACTGTGCTAGCCATTTTTATACTTCTTAGACTTGCAGTGATTAATTTAACCATCAGCTGTCAGCTATTAAATAAATCACCAACTATTTTAATAAGTGAGTCAACTGTTTAGGTCTTTTTTTAAGTATGAAAGTCTAAATTCTGTGATTACAGCCTTTTAAATTTAGATATTTCCTGATTTCTTTGTCTGTCTGTGACAGTAAACTGAATAGACATCTGTCATCTTGGACACTGGTAAACACTGATCAGCATTTTCTGACATTTTAAAGACTATACAATGAATCCAGAAAATAAATGAAAGATTAGCTGAAAATTAAAAATAGTCACTAGTTGCAGCTTTAATACTGACATCAGCTCAGAAGGTGAACAGTTTGTCTCCTAGCTGATGACATATATCGATGCATTATTCATGCTCAGCGTTGTTCCTGGTGTTTACATGTGTGCTGCTGGTTTAACTGACCTTGGCTCTGTGTTTGTGCAGGAGACGTTTGAGAGAGCCAAGGCCTGGGTGAAGGAGCTGCAGAGGCAGGCCAGTCCTAACATTGTTATCGCCCTGGCTGGAAACAAGGCCGACCTGGCAGAGAAGAGACTGGTAGAATACGAGGTAACTCCCCTTTGTTCGCTAAATCACAGCTGAGGGTTAGCAGCTATGGTTATATCTGCAAACCTGTTACTAATACCACCAAATGAAGCTTTGCAGTTCCAGCAGGCAAACTGAGGACTTGCATGAAATCAGTTGGTGATGCAGAAAAATATATGTTTTTATGTTTGGTCCTGATTTACACCCAAATCTTTTTTACACTGCAGCTAGTAGTACACTCAGAATATTCAGGTAGTACCAATAAATTCACTTAGATTTGGCCAAAAATTGGAGTCATTTGCACTATAATTTTTGAAAGTTTCAGAGCTCTAATATGAAGCTGCATTATGAGTCACTGAGTGGTCAAATAATTCTAATAATTTACACTATTGTCAATTTTCTAGCATCTCTTGCATCATTTGCAGAAGCAGTGTTGCTTTTAACGAATGTTTATATTATGCATATCTTTGCATTATATCAACCTGTTCCTCTTGACTAAATCAGATGATGTCATTGGTCCATTTTGTGCAAAAAAAGAGTTAAATTATACGTTGAATGTCTTCTTTTTGTGAGCGCAGTCAGAATCTAATGAAAGAAGTCTGGTTAGCAAGAATAAGAACATTTATTGTGAATAAGAAAGCTAGTTGTCACCATTATAATCCCCATTATCTGGGATTTGTGGAGCCGCTTACATAAAGAAAACCTGGATATGTCAAACCTGCTCCACTGTAAACCCCTCTGGCCCTTGCTTGTCTTGAGAATTTTGCAAACATCTTCATTTATTGTAAACCTGTTTATTCACGCAGTTGTGCAATCAGCTGGTCATGTGGCAGCTTTGTAGCCTAAAATCCTGCAGACAGAAGTTCAGAGCTTCAGCTAATGTTGAAATCAAACGTCAGAATGAGGAAAAAAAATATGAAATCATGTGTTCCACAGCCTGGTTTGTGTTTCTGAAGCTGCTGACATGCAGGATTTTCACCACTGGAGTCTCTGCAGTTCCTCAGAATGATGTGTGTTTGTATGTGTTTGTGTGCTGTTTGGTAAAGGAAGCCCAGACGTACGCTGAAGACACCGGCCTGCTCTTTATGGAGACTTCTGCCAAGACCGCCATGAACGTCAATGAGCTCTTCCTGGCCATTGGTGAGTGTCGCTTCTTTTACATTTGAATAACTGTTAGATTTTTACTCCAGAAGAGATCTACTCCTTTGTACAGGATTCCCCGACATCGAGGCGTTTCCACCTGGAAAAAAAATATGTTTGGATTTCCCATTATTGTTCTTATGCTGTATGAATTAATAGGAGAATTATTTTTGATTAATTTGCAGCACAATTTTGGTGCATGTTTCCTCAGTTTTGGATGCAAGACTTTTAGGTTTTTTTCTTTGCAGTATCAGAAAATCATGGCTCCAAATGAACTTTTTGCACTGGATGCACTGGTGTCACAAACTTTTTTTTTTATAGGAGCACCTAAAGTTTTTCACTGTGAATAAAAGTGCAGATAAATATTGTTTTTCATCAGAGTGATCTGGAGTCAAAGGTAGCTGTTTGGGTTTTTTTTTTTTAAATCAGTGTTAAATGTTATTATCATTTCTTACTCCTCACTGCTTGGCTTGCCACTGCCTATTTACATTTCAAGGGGACATTTTGCTTTTTTAATGTTTTCATTCGAAATTGTGATGCTCCAGCAGTAAGAACTCACCTGAGATGGTTTTTGCCTTTAAAAAAAAAAGAAGTAAATGAGATTCATGGGAGATGGAAACACCTTTCTGAAAAGCTCAGACGCAGCGAACATTTAACTAAAAGACTAAACTGTTGTTTTTGCTTAATAGTTGCAATTTTCCAGATTGAAAACAATTCCAGAAAACCTTTCTCCACTTTTCTTTTGTAGATGGATGAACTTTTGTTTCTTCTTCTTCATCTTCTTCAGGGTCTTTTTTTTTTTTTTTTTAATTTTAAGCATTTGTCAAACAACTGGTTTTCCTTCTGGCTTCTTCTGCATTGTTGATCACAATCAACATGTCCTATATACACATTTTCTTCATTTATTTTTTTTTGCGATTTCTGAAGTTCGCTTCAAATTTGCTTGACAGTTATATGGAAATGCAGCTACTGACAGATGCATCAGTACTCTGGAGACCTGCATACCTGGGCGAGCTGGCCAGAGACATTAGCCATGTTTCCATACTGTATTTTTATTTGCATTTAGAAGTATAGAATCAGAGGACGCTATGGAAACTTGAAAAAAAAACACTTTGTGTGACATTTTAGAAGTTAGCTACCTTTGAAGGTAGTGCTAATCTCTAAATACTAAGGTATCTGTGACTGAATATCATCACTGTTTCTTTTTAATTTAGCAAAAAAGATGCCAAAAACAGACACCCAAAACCCGACACATGCAGCGCGGCATCGGGGAGTGAACCTCCAGGACCCTGACGCCCACTCGACCCGAGCCTGCTGCGGTGGGAACTAGACGTCCATGAGCCCCACCTGTACTCCACCATCCACACCACCACGGCCCTTCAGTCATCTCGTCTCCTTCAACCAACGTACGGGGGTGAGCCTGATGCAGCCCCTCTGCCCTGCATTCATCCTCCTGTCTGAGCAGACAGAAATTCAGACGAGAGAATATAGAGAAAGAAAGAGATGGAGACACGATGTTTCACACCTGTGTCTGCTGACAACAGCTCAGATTCTGCATGTGGAGGTAAAGTGAAGACTGAGATTGAGAGGAGGATGATACAGAATGTGGAAGACAGTGGTAAGCCTGTTGTAGTATTTAGCACTAATTGTGAAATTTCTTTGGTTTTCACTCTGCCTTGCGTCATTTCAGCCCCGATTGCGTAAAAAGGCACAAACTGAGCAGCACACGCCGGCGAGTGGCTGGAGAAGCCAATCGCTTAGGCTGCTTTCTCCTTCTCCTGCTTGCTTTGCCTCCTTGTAGCCCCAAGTCGATCAAATCCTGCTGTGAATAATGCCACATGTTGAACCCCTGGAATGATTTTAACCCCCTATTTTTCCTGCCTGACCAGATACGACCCGCCATGGCACAGTTTATCCAGCAAACGCCAATATTTATCGCCCACCTTTTGAAATTCTCTTGATGCTGGCTGCGATGCTTCTTTAGTGTGGATAGAAACTCAGAGTGGGTTTGTGAAGCAAACATTTAAACAGGTTTTACTTTTTTTTTTTCTCATTGATAAATTTGGCCTGACAGATTTTCATGAAAGTTTGAGATGCAGTGTGTGAGTGCTAAAATGGAGGCAACAATATAGACAGGATATGGCGTGCGTGATTATAATACGAGGTGTGATCAAAAAGTTCAGACTGCACGAATAAAGATTAAAAAATAAAAATAAATAAATAACATACCGGATTTAAATTTAGACAGCGTCATCGTGGAAGTAGTGTTTTTGTGCAGCGACGCACTGCTCCCAGCACTCCTGCAACACCAGAAGCGCTCCTTGGAAGTCCTGTTACGTGAACACATCAAGCACTCCAGGTAGAATCTGGTTTGTGAAGCAAACATTTAAACTGGTTTTGCATTGTTTCTCATTGATAAATTTGGCTTGACAGATTTTCATGAAAGTTTGAGGTGCAGTGTGTGCGTGCTAAAATGGAGGCAACAATATAGACGTGAATATGTGTGAATATAATATGAAGTGTGACCGAAAGATTACAACTGTGCCTGTAGAAAATCAAAAACTGTACCTAGTTTAATTTTGTGCAGTGATACTCTGCTCCCAGTGCTCCTGCAGTACTTGTAATGCTCCCTGAAGTCCTGTTCTAGAAGCATGTCGAGCATCATTTGTGATGAGTGCTGAATGTCAAAACGGCCACCCTTCAACTTGAGTTTTATTTTAGTAAAGAGAAGAGCAGGGAGTTAAATCTGGCGAGTAGGGTGGGTAGAGTGCGACAAATTGTATTGTTGTGACCAAAAAACTTCAGCATCGCACTGCAGTTTAGGTTGTTTGTGCTGAATGTTCTCCGGGAGATGCCTCAGGACGTTACGGTAGAACTCTTGTGTTGACACTCCGACTATGGGGGAAGAACTCACAGCGCAAAACCACGAAAATGTCAAAGAAAACTGCATGCAGCTTCTTCCACTGTGAAAACTGCTGTTTCTTCTCCTGATGGTAGCTGCAGACCCACCTCTGGTCACCATGACGATCATCCACATGACAATTCGATCATCCAGCTGCTGAATGTGAAGGTCTGAGCTACTTCAGGTGAAGTCACAACTCCTTTAATATAGGTGCTGATGTTGATCAGTCTCTTGACTCGTGACAGTAACTGCTCGCTCATGTTGCATGCACGTGATCGCGACATGTTCTGTGCACACACACCATTAACAGTACTGGAACTTTTTGATCGCACCTCGTATTGCCACGTATGAAACCATTAGCTGTAGCTCATTTCACGTCTGTAGCAGAGTCCCTCAAACCCAAAGAGAGTATCAATGCAAGATTTACTAAGTTCCTTTTCAGATTAAATATCTTGTTCTGATTGGTAACAGGAAGTGATGGGGTTGACTTAATGGTGGAAATGGAGGTGAAAATATCGCCCAAACATGGATGTTATGTTGGAGGTGGGCGTGGAGGAACTGCGTGGCGCCAAAAACTGATGGCTGCCCACGGGATTGTTAAATCTGCATTGCCCAGTTTATATACAGCTGCCTTTATCTGAGTCCAACAGTCATAAAAATATTATCTCTTCATGTCTCTGCATTATCTTAGCTGCTCTTTGCCCGACATTACAAACAGGTCAGTCCATTTACCAGCTGCAAGAAAGTGATTACAGCCCCAACACTGTGACTGACATGTTATTAACCCTCTGAACCCACAAGGAGCTTCTGGGTGTTATTTGCTCCTGTTGAATATTTTATTTTATTTTTTCTGTGGGTTCACTTTCCATGCAAAATAAATCCTGGGTCTCTATGGAAACAGACAGAAATGGAAAAAGACAGAACTCAGAAATGTCTTATGTGAAATATAAGACAGTTATAATATCACAAAAAAAGATACAAAAGTTTTAATTTCTTTGATTAGGTATTTTACAAAACATTTACAGCCTTTTTCCAAGGACCATGCTGTATTTATTTTATTGATTTTTGTTTCTTTTTTACAGAATGTGGTGCAAACTAGTTATTTTTAGCGAATCCTAAATTGAGATGTGTAGAATTAAAAAAGCTATTACGATTTTTGAGCCTAGATTTTGTTAATTTTTCTGACAGAACTGCACATCACACATAATTAGTTAAAGGACCGACTGAAGGAAAGTTCAAAATTTGAATGTGCTGTGTGTTTTCACAGTTTCTGATGTCATTGTGATATTTTTTTTTGTAAAGATAACCTTCTACAGCTGCTGTTTGGTTTTAGGGTTCAGAGGGTTAATGCATGAAAACGACTTGACTTCATTACGTCATGTTTTAAAGCTCATAGGATGTTTGCAAAACAGCTGATTCCTTTATTTCAATATATTAAACTCATTTTGCAAACATTAATTACAGTCTAGTTTTCAAATATGAACCAAGATATCAGACAAACCAGACACATACAGCGTAAACAATCCTATAGCATTCCTCATAAATGTTAATTTCTTGGGTCAGAACAATTTTAAAAAAAAGTTCACCAAGAGCCTTTATCATCAGAGTAATTAGTGTTGCACGTTGTGACTGTCTGACCTGATAAATGCAGCTGTAAATAGTGACATAACTGAACTTTCTGGCACAACACCGGTTTGATAAGTGAACGAGGGCAGAATGACAAGAAGAAAACATGAGGTTTGTAATAAACCTCGGCTCCCTGTAGAATCCCATCGTGTGTTTAACGTCTCCTTCATCTGTCCTGAGGTCGAGTCGTCGGTGATCTTAGATGGTTTTATGGATTCGTTTGCTCATAAAACAGAGTTATGTGTGTGAGTGTGTGTGTGTGTGTGTGCTTGGTGGCTGAAGAAAAAGTAAGAATTAATGAAAACACATAAAAAAAACAGAAGTGCCTACTCCCAGTTTTCTCTCTGTGAATCTTGTCCGGGGCTTTCTTTAAAGTGTGTGCTTCAAAGTGCAGGAACACCTTTTTCCCTGACATCGGCTTGTACCATAACCCAATAACTCCTGTCATTAGGCTAAACTGTATCGGCTCTTTGTATGGATGTAAAGAGATCTTGTCAAATACACTGTATGTTACATATTGTCTTAATTTTAATGAAAGTGTACGTTGATTTTAGCAGAGCACACTTGTGAACCTGGAATGGATCGTTTAACAGACTCTAATCAATGTTATAAATCTGTTTGATTTCAACAAACATCCGTGTCCGCAGGAATCTTTTGTTCTGCTTTATTTTCAGAATCGCACTCACACACACACAAAAAAAGAAAAATGTTGAACTGATTACAATACCTTTCATTCAGTCCAGGTGAGATGGAGAAATGAGGTTCATTTTTTCCATGATACCAGACACATCAGAAATTGTTCGAGTGGACAGATTGTGAATTCAGAAACGTGAGAAGGAAATCACAATATCAGTAAACAGAGGCTGGACTTTAAAATATCCTGTCTGTTGCTGTAGAGTTTTAAAAACGGAATTCTTTTGTTCATTTTTCCTGATAAAACACTCTGTTCAGAGTAGAATAATATTCAAAATGACCTTCCTAGCCTAAAAAGATTAACTGAAAAGTTATTTCAGAGGCAAGTTTAATCGTTTTGTTGTTTCTGTCTCCATCATTCAACCTTTTTTAAAACTCAAATCACACTCGGGCCTGAAAGCTTGCGAGGAAAAAGAAAAGATGTAGCCGCACAAATTCTAAATTTGGATAACAATGATCATGCGCTGTCTCTGATTTGATCATAAACTATGGATATATAAAATTGTATGTGTGGAAATTTAGACTGATATATGAATCTTCCTGGGCTGCAGGGTGGCGCAGTTGGTAGCACAGTTGGTAGCACTGTTGCCTCGCAGCAAGAAGGTTGCTGGTTCGCGTCCCAGTGGGGGTACCGGATCTTTCTGCGTGGAGTTTGCATGTTCTCCCCATGCATCGTGGGTTCTCTCTTGGTTCTCCGGCTTCCTCCCACACAGTCCAAAAACATGTTGAGGTTAATTGGTGATTCTAAATTGTCCGTAGGTGTGAGTGTGCTTGGTTGTCTGTCTCTAAGTGTGGCCCTGTGATAGACTGGTGACCTGTCCAGGGTGTCCCCTGCCTTCACCCTGAGTCGGCTGGGATAGGCTCCAGCCCCCCCGCGACCTTAGTGAGGATTAAGCGGTGTATAGATAATGGATGGATGGATGGATGAATCTTATTTATTGCCTGTCAAGGTGTGTGTGTGTGTGTGTTTTAAACTAATCAGTGTTTTGAAGAGCGAATACATATTTCTTTTGGTTTGTTTTAGCAGTTAGCAAACCAGCTTAAATGCACGTTATCGGCTCCCAGCGGACTGGAGCGTGGAAGGAAAGCACAATTGGTGGCAGGATGGATATCTGCAGAGTGGAAATATTTAGATTTGGAAAACCAAGACAGCCACTTGTAATGTCTGCAAAGTATTTTACAAAGTTTGCACTTAAAAATAAAAACTTAAAGGAACACAGGGAGTTTACTCTGATTGCTCAAAGGCTGCAATGAAGCACATTTCCCAGCCAAAAAGATTTTGGAGGGTAATTTTATTCATAGCTGTGGTAGAGAATACAGGTTTTCACAGTACAGACTTCCCTCTCCACACTGCTTTTCAGACAGCAAGGTTCCTGAACACCTACAAGGAACAGCTTGGATGCAGATATGCATTTTTTTCCTAATACTTGTAGAACTGTTCAGTTTTTGAATACACTGGATTGATTTTGAACAACTTTTATGTACTTAAAGTGTGTGTTTTCCAGGAAAATGGAATTGGATCGGTACTCAGACTGAATATTAAATGACTCAGAACACTTCAGGGGGAAAAAAAACATCTCTAGAATCAACTAAAAAAGCTGGAAGTCAAATAAAAACCTGAACTGCCCTGAGGAAAGCTTTAGATTGTTCTGCATGTTCTTCCAGTTTGCAGGTGCACTGTGAGTATAACTCCATGCTCAGTAAAAACAGCACACTGACACAGAGCTGTGCACTTCAAGGAGGTCACGTCTCTGAACTCAGCGTTAACTTTTCATCTGAACTGTGTATGATGTATCTGGTACCGCTGTACTCCTTGAACATTAAAACATTCGTGCAGTCGTCACCTTTTCTGCATTTGTTTGAGGATATATGATGTAAAATATACAATTTTATGACAGCAGAAAGCCTCCCCAAACTTTACAAGCGCATCAAATTAAAAAGTAAAACTATCACCTGAACTAAAACAAATAAAAGCTAAAAAACTGATGCGCTCCTCTTCTCATCAGTTTTGTCACTTTTCAAAGTGAACTCAATAACACTAAACTTTTTATTCAGCCCCTGCAGACTGTAAGTGTTCAATAAAACTGAAGCTTTGAATGAAACAGAAAAACATTAACAACCACATGTAACAAGCTCCTTTTGTTTGCGTCATTAATTTATTTAAAAAACATTTTTTTCACGTTTTCAGCCTCTTCAATCTTGAAAATTTGTGTACAAAAATTAAACAGAACTCAAAAATCTGTTGTCTAAAAAATTTCTTGGTTTGATTAAAATACATAAAAATCATATTTCGACCAAAGAAAAATTCGTATTTGTAGCTGTAGTTGCCCATCTTTACAAAAAGAATCTTATTTGTTGTGTACAGTCTGTTTTTAGGGCATTTTAACAAACTTTATGTGTGAAGCTGTCTAAAGACAGACAGCAAACACAATAGTTTCTAATCAGTACAAACTAATAGAGAACTGTACACTGATAAATGCCTCCTCTAGCCCTCACACTCCTCATCATCCTCCGTCGCTGTATAGATCACCTGGTTCCTTCGTTTGATTCTGGGTGTTGTTCCTCTGCTGCCGCCATCTGCAGACTCGTTGCTGCTTCGTTTGAGGATTCGAGCAGCCGTGACGTCATCATCCTCGCTGGCGTCACACTGTCCTTCCCTTTCTGCTCTGGACTGAGCTACTGCCGGCGTGGAGTGGGAGGGAGGCGGCAGGTTCATGAGGCGGGACAGAGGAGATGGTGAAATATCCGATTTGGGTTCAGGCAGAACCAGCCGACTCGGGGTGGTGAGTTCACCTGCTCGTACGTCTGCTTTAGGCGCCTCCTCCTCTTCCTCCCATTCGTCCTCTATCGTGATCTCATCGGGGTTAAATGAACTTGACAGTCCTGAAGTATCAGTCGGATACTCGCTGGGCTCGTCTGCACTTCCTACACTCTGTGCATCTTCATCCTCCTCCCCCCCTCCATGAACCCTCCCGGCCTCGTCGCCTCGCTGTCCGACCGTGGCGTAGATGTCGGTCAGACCCAACTTGGCACAAAGCTCGGTGGTCTGAGGGTTGGTGCTGCAGCTCGGGGCGGTGTGAGGCTGAGGCTTGTTGGGGTCGTAGGCCGATACCGTCCGACTGAAGTTGTCTGGGATGGCGAGTTCGCCGCTGAGATCCTCCACCACCTGCATCATCACTGCTTCTGAGGCGCTGAAGTCCCACCTGACACGTACAGACAGAACAGAAACATCTTTTGTATTAACAGCAGGAATATCAGCGGGGAATTCTATATATTTTTTTAAGCAATGGCAAAACTTATTTTCGTCATTGTTTCCAGGAAATGTCCCCCTGTGGTGTTTGGGTACATTGTTTATTTGGACCCATCATATTCCAGACCCTCAGAGGAACCTGGTTTTTCTGCCACGTCCACCAACTGAAACAAGTGCTTAGAACCATAAAACCTTTACACCTTAATGCAGACTTTTTATATTTAACTAGAGAAGTACAGATAGTCCACATCACATCAGAAGACAGCGTGAACAGAAACCATCTTTGCCATTAACAGCAGGAGTATCAGAGGGGAATTTCAGTTTTTTAAAGAAACCAAAAAACTTATTTTAGTTATTATTTCAAGAACTTTTCATCCTGTGGTGTGTTGGTACATTGCTTTTTGGAACTCGTATTTATTAGAGAAGATAAAATGAACAAGCAATAGCATGATACAAGTTTGAGACCCCTTCTTCTCAGGTAATATTTCACATGGTGCATGAAGCCAGCTTTATGTTAAAGCAGCTACATTTTAACCGTAGCTGTGCTCACCGACAGCTGCAGACACCACAGATGTGCAGTTGTTGTTATTGAACCAGTGTATAACCTAATTCATGCTTTCTCTGCCCATGTGGCATAGTTTTCATCATTCACCCATGTCCATGAGAGTCTATGTACAACCAGAAATGTGTGACCGCGAACTGTTTGCACTGCAAGTGTGCCAGGACAACAAATGTTTGTTATGAGAAGAGACTGTACGGGGATATTCTACCTCATCCACACTTTAATAATTCATCATTAACAGAGTTGGAATTGAAGTACATGCGGTCGGACTTTGGATGAGCTTCGACTTGTGCATGCTTTCCATCGACAAAGCTTAGATACAGTAGGAAGTTCTAAATTCTTCAGATATCCTGTGCTATGAGTAATCACTGCCACTAACTACTGTATCCTGCAGAAACAATGCATTAACCCTCATACTTCAGAGTACATGAGGGTCTGCATGACATAAATTTTGTCATCTCCCAAAGTCCGAGCTGACCCTCCTCTGATGTCCACTCGTAGTCCAACATTTGTGTCCACAAATATGCTACAAGCAACACTGCACATGCTTGGATGCTTAGAAAATGTAGAACGACACATCCGTGGTGTCTGCAGCGTTCTGTGAGAGCATAATCAAAGCTTTATATTACGTTGTAGTCTGTTTGAAGAACTTTGTTCCGCAACATGCAGTAGATTGTCATCTACATATTCTTCTGCTGCCTTTGTGGCATAGCAGCAGCGTGGACACAAATTTTGCCGGCTCATGGACTCACATACTTAGGATACTTAACGTGCAGCTGTTACATTACTTTGTAGTCTGCCTGCAGGACTGTTATAGACTTGTTTAGTTGGTCAACATATTCGTGTTCAGTCAAGTCCTCTAATTTTATGTCTAAACATGTGTGTAGAATAGAATAGAATAGAATAGAATAGAATAGAATAGAATAGACACTTCATTGTCATTGCAGCATTCCCTTAACAGCAAGTCCAAGCTGTAAATATAGTTAAATAGAATTAGTATAAAATATTAAATAACTACGTCTAGTTCTTATTATTGCACCTAAGCTGTACCGTACCGTTCATGCAGGCCGTTGTTTTCCGGGGGGTTCCAGGGGTGAGGGGTGGTCCTCTGCAGACTGTTGGTGGCCTTCAGAATAGCGAGCCACTCTGGATCATATTCCAGACCCTCAGAGGAACCTGGTCTCTCTGCAACATCCACAATCTGAAACACAAGCACCTAGAACCATTAAACCTTTACAACTTTATGCAGACTTTGTATATGCATTTTTACTAAACTTGGCCCCACCTGTAAGAATTCCCTGTAGGGCAGGCATTTATCCAGAGACAGGAATTTGGTGACACGTGGAGCAGCATTACCTTTGGGCTAAAGACGAGAGAGATCACTGATTTGTGATGCGTAATATGTTTGTTTAATACTCAGGTAAGTGTATCAGAGAGGGCTGAGCATTTCCAAAATTAAAAAAAAAAAAAAAAAAGACTCTTGCACACAAAACTCCATGAACAAAATTCCATTAATTTGCCACGTTTTCGTGCACAGAAACGTTGCAAACATGTAATTTTGCAAGTTTGAGAGTGTGCAGGAGTCTTTTCAGAATTCTCGGATGTTAATATTGGCATTACTTAGCAGCAGAAAAGCTGCTGCTCTCACCGGATGCTGCATGACGGCGGCAAATTTCACATGCAGATGTGCAGAGAACCAGTAGTTGGGCTGGAGGTGAGCTAGCAGCTCCTCAGCTGCAGGACTCCCCAGAGTGTTGGACTCCACCTCCTGACGCAGAAACTTCTTCTTCCGTAACAGTTCACCCGTATTTCCATAGTGGTAGATCCGACGAGGCCAGTCGTGGCTCATGAAAATGTCAACAGGCATCTGGATCTGAGTGGAGACAAATATTTCTGACTCAACACATGGATAAACGACCTTCTGAGCTGATGATGAGTCGATGATATTTACCTGTTTTAATTTGAAAACCTCAATGTTTCTGATGTGGTACACGCTTCGGAGCGTTTCAGGGTTGTATGGAGGGAATTCATGGTGACCTTAAAGTGAACACATTTCTCGTAAATATGATGCATGCCAACCATGTTCGAAGTCAAATAAAAACAAATAACCTCACCTTTTCTGTAGTCGTGTGATTTGAAGATTCCAGATAAACCTCCGATTCGAATCCCTTTATAGCGAACAACACCAGCGTAACCTGCGGACACATGATCAAGTCAAGCCTGTGGAGTGTCAATAGGCAGGTAGATGCATAAATATATATCTACACGTTGTCTGCTGCTTCATACCCAGATAATAGATGTTTGGAGCCACCCAGCCTCCATAAGGCAGTTCCTGCAGGTGGTTGGAAGCTTCATGGTTCCCGCCGATGAAGATAGTCAAGATTGGAGCTTTCTTCTCTCCTGAATAGTATCTGCAACACAGACAGTAACATCTCAGATTTAGATGCCCCCGCTCAAGTCTTTACCCCTCTGAACCCTAAGCCCACCTGCCAGTTTAAAAGGCACTTTAGTTGCGTTTTTGTTGTTGTTTTTTTAATCAAAATGAAACCATTTATTTAATCCACAACTGTAAAAACAGTAAGAATCATCAGATATTCAGATTTCTAATGGTCCTTGAACTAATGACGTGTAGTATGCCATTTTAACAGAAAACACAACCAAATCTAAGCTTAAAATTGAGATATATTGTGAGCAAGAAAACACCCAGAAAATGTTTGGAGTTCAGCCTTGAGTCACAAATTAATGGTTTTGCCAAACTGTTGTAGACCAAGTTGGTGGTCTGTTAAAAGGTTAAATTTACATAAATGTCCGGAACAATGATCAGCACTTTAATTTAAAGAATAAATTGGCTCAGATAAAAATGAGATAATAAATCCTAATCACAATGAAATAAAGTACATTTTATTGATATGAGATCAACAAATTTTGGAGTAACCATGTTGGACTCAGAGAGGAAAAATCGCAAAAACTGTTTGGGGTTCAGATGGTTCAATGCCCTCACTCATGTCCTTAAACATAAAAACAACCAAGAAGCACTGACTTGTAAAAAGTCTGCATTGTCCTGTACTTGGCAGGTACTGCCATGCACTTCATGTCTCCCTCATTTCTGACTGCCTGAAAGTCTCCACAGCAGAGCAGCAGGTCCACCTTCACGCCTTCCTTCTTCTCCAGGTATTCGATGGTCTCGTAGATCTTGTCCAGCTCCCCATGGCAGCAGCCTTCTACTGCGATCTTCATGCTGCAGGTGACAGGTGAGCTGCAGTGTCCCAGAGAAACTCACATTCACAGGGAGGGGTGGTTTGATTCTGGTTTCACCTCAGACACTCAGTGCTGCTGTGTGGTTGAATGATCTGTAAATACACGGGCAAATAATAAAGTGGCAATGTAATCCATTTTACTAAAAGGACATGACAAGGGATGAAAATTGATCATTTTCAAAGTGGAATCACAATTTGAAACTATGCAATTAGCAGACTGCAAAGGCTACAACATAGGATGTAAAAGGCACTGCTATTTAATAACAAAACTAATGCTGCAGTTTTTAAAAGCAGAATTTAGTTTGTTGTTTATGCAGCCCATTGATCAGTGTGTAATACAAGATTCAGGCTGCACACTGAGCTTCAAAAGACATAAAGCCCAGCGTCATTACTTAATGAACTGAAGCTTGACTTTAAAATATGATATTGCAAATTAAATCTAAAAATCTGTCAGAAAACAAAATTGCGATAAAAAAATAAGATTAACTTGCTGTGAATACATATAATCAGTTGCTAAAATTAACAACTGTGGAAAGAAGTCCTGTTGCTGAAATGAATGAATTAAAAGCTTCAGGAACAGAAGTTAACCTGAACACTTGTTCATACTCGTTTAATATTCAGACCCTGGGGCACATTTACTGCAATATTGGAATTAGCCACAAAACACAACATGCCATAGCTAGCTAGGCTACGTAGTTAATCCAAAAAGACAGCAAAAAGGCATATTTCTCACAACAGAACAACGTAAACTGACAAGCCGAGTACTTACTGTGATTAAAGTATGACTGTCGAGTTTGTTGGTCTCGATTTATCATCCTTAAAGTCACAAACTTATTGTAAAAAACATATTTATGTCGCAGGTTTGTGGCAGCAACCGACAGAACGAATTTTCCCCCCTTGTCTCCTACACATCGTGCGCATGCGCAGTCCGCTTTAGCGAGCCATTTTGACTGTTGGCAGCAGATTCAGCCGTAAAACGGGTCTAATTTAATATTCTTTATTAAATGTACTTATAGCTAAAATTAGTGGTTGCAACATTTTTTTTGTTTGTAGGTTTATTCTCATGTTATTTTTGCAAATATTCCGAAAGGGTAAATTAATTGTGTCGAATCTGACACGCAGCGACACCATGTACGTCACATTTATAAACAACATTTACTTGATGTACAAATCCAGGTCTGTCTGACAGCTCGCAGAGTTAGCGGTCTTCTTTTCTCTTGTGTATCCGCTGCTGGTGACCACAGTCGAGCCCTCACGGGAATAACACTCATCAGTTTTTTAATAACACCGGCGAGGAGCTGCCCGACCGAGCTGCAGTTACTTTTTAACGCCCGCTCGCAGCTGCTCTGGGGGGCGGAGTGTCCACGGAGTGCTGCGCCGATTGGGGCGCCCATTCGGGGGAAGAGAGATGGCGTGCTTGTTGGAGGCCCCGCTCCGCATCAGTGTCCTGTCCGTGAGTGTCACTCTGTTCTTTTCAAGCGGCAATGCCAGTTTACAGAATGCTAACTCCAGCAGTGAGTGGCTAACATCGTTTAATGAGGCACATGGAGCTCGGAGCGGTGAAACTAAAGGGCTCCGGTGTTCAGTTAGCCTGCAGGCTAAGTTAAAGGCTCTGCAACATGTAGCGCTGTAGCGGTCCGCCTACGTAGCGGTCGGTGAGAATGATTTAAGTTCTCCTCTCTCCCGGGCGGGCGGGAATAGTCTGAGCATATTGTAAGGATACACACATTTTTGTCCGCTCGGTCCGGCGGTGTGTTAATAAAACCAAATCAAACGAACCAAGTAGCTGTCAGTGTCACTGGGAATGAGTTAGCAGCTAACTGCTAATAGTGACAGTGCTGTCACCAGTTTTGTAGTAATTTAAACACATTTAAATATGCACAGCGGAAAATAAGTGCCAGGAATGAGCATTTAGTTCCAAATATCAGACGTTATTAACTCTTAGCCATTGCAGTTTGCTAATTACAATATCAACGTTGTTAACCTAGCTCCAGGTAACGTTAGCAACCAGTAGCTTAAGGTTAAGCTAGCAAAGCTAACTTAGTTAATTCACTAGTTTCCTTCTTTTGAGGAGTTTTCCACTGGGTTTAAATACCCGTTTCTACCACCGAACTTTAGTAGTTAAAATATTGTAATTTATTGTAGCAGGTGAAAGTGGCTCTCAGGTGTAACTTGGTTTGAGTTAATGGGTTTAGTGAAAGTAAGCCTAACTGGCGAAAGTGAAACGCCCCCAGGTTAGGGACATACAGAAAAGACACTTCGTGCTCAAGGTATTATGGTTGCTTTTCACTGAACAAAAATATAAAGGCAGCATGCAAATGGTCTTCTTTTCTGACTCAGAGGAAAAACATTAACATCCGATTTTTATTGTTATGGTTTTAAAATGGTTACATTTATCATGCTGTTCACCAAGTTTTTGAGATGTCCAACTAGTACCTAATTCTCAGCCTCTGGGTTAACCCACAGTCTAGTCAGGTGTGGCTTTAAGGGATAATAATCAGATAGCGTGACCAGGACACAGACAGTCCTTTGACCAGTGACTATAAAAGGCCTACTTAAAATGCAGCTTTATTCAAATTACACGATGCCACAGATGACAAGAGAAAGACGAGAGTGGGCTGTTGGCAGCTGGATGCTGACATGTTTTTGGGGTTGTAGTTAGGCACTTGAATGTCCACACGTTCACCATTTGGTGTAAAAGAAACCGTGTCAGACAGCATAATCTGCCACCTGACCACAGGGCACAAGTCCCCCGGGAACTCAGAATCATCACATCTGGCTAGTCCGTCATTTTTATCAACTTTAGAGATGCTGATGAAACTTGTATCTGTTCAAACTGTGAGGATTCACCTGAAAGAAGCTAGCCCATGATGTTGCTGCCCACGCCAAGGCCTTCATCTAACGGCAGAACAGTGTCCGCTGCAGTGGGCGACCGCTCACATCATTGAACAGTAGCAAGAGGGACAACAGTCATGATGCATGAAATCCTCTCACCTGTACTATTCAATTTATACCTCCCATGACATAATGTTTCAACAAGACAACACACATCCTCATGGCCCCCGAATCTGCACTGTCCTTCTATAGTAGCAGCAGAAAATGTGCCAGTCCTGTTAGAATCTGCAGACTCTCCAGACATGTCACCATCCAACATCTATGGGAAGCTCTGGATGTCCACAGATGTGATCCTTTCCCCAAAAATGGGACCCCAGGAAAACAGCCTTCCACTGGCCAGCATCAACAACCTCATTAGCTCTCAGATTTGTGCCTGGTTACTGACTTGTGATTTCTGGTCGATGAGTCCACTCTCCGCCTACCCATTATCATTTACAGTATTCTTGGTTTCATGATGTTCATTCTATTGTAGAGGTGTCGTGTTCAAACAACAAATACTTTTTCCCATACCTTAAAAGAATAAATATAATTAATTAAATCATCACATGCTGCATTTATGCTCCTGTTTATTAGACCTTTTTTTTATTTTTTTATTTTTTTACCTTTTTGCGTACAAGTAGCTCCATTGTTGTGTGTATTTAATTTGTCTGGTACGAATTTCTTGCAAAATAGACTTGATGTGCACCAAAGCCTTTTTCGAAATAAAAGTGTCAAGTCAGGTTTATGCAGGGAGAATGCATACTGAATACTTTGTCAGTTACATGTTAGCACCAGAGGTCAGTAGTATCAGTGTGTGGTCAGCTGGTGGATGCTTATTTCTCTGGAGTCATGTGGAAAGTTCTGGTTAAAGCTGTCAGTGATGCAAACAAACTTTTCTGGTGTCACATGCAGCCACCGAGTGCAACATAGAACAGATTTCAAAGCCTCCTGCCATGGATGCTGCTGCTGCTGTATGTTTCAGTGTGCATGACTGTCAGTATCTGCACGTAAAGTGCTTTAACTGTAATTATTTTATAAAGAAATCAGCAATTTAAAACTGTATTTAATGGCTGTTTTTCTAATATAGACCAGTTCTTCTGTGCTCTGTATTTGCTACTATCTATTGTGTGAGAGAAAGTGGGCAAGGTGCAATCTCATGAAGTTTCTGGCATTGCAGCCCAAGTGTGAAAGTGTGTACATCAGTGAGTTTTGTAAGTCATTTTTGTGTTTCATTTTTCCTCACGTAGGAAGTCACCGCCACCAGTCGCCATTATGTCGACAGACTCTTCGACCCCGACCCACAGAAAGTGCTGCAGGGAGTCATGTAAGTCCAGCAGGGAAAATTTTAACTGTTTCTTTTGCAGTGAATGACAGCTACTGATTCGAATAGTCAGGTACATTGTGCATAGAAATTGTCCCCACTGTTTCACCTGCCAACTTACTGGAGGAGGGTGGACTTTATCCAGCTGGTGTTTCAGCTCTGCCTCTGCTTTATATATATATACAAATACACAGAGATGAAGGTTCTGTGCTGAAATTGCTGATTGAACAAAGTTCACACTCTCCTGAAAAATCAGCTGCTGTTACTGAGAATTATCTTCACAGGTTTGCCAGTAAACGTACTAGACATTACCAGCAGTGGTGTTCCTTCAGGAGAATGACCTCTGTGTTTACATTCAGATTTTCATGTGATGGTCTATTTCAAAATGCATTTCACTGTTCAGTGCGACTTCATATCTCTGTCGGCTGCGCTGACCTGGACTCTGACTATTTCATCGTTATTTTTAACTTCTGAGGAGACCTGCTCTGGTTACCGCTCCACCAGCCGAGCACCTGACTGACTGAACTGCTTGCTACAGCTGTACTTTTCCACTAGCTTCTCTCAGCTGCTATTTGATATCATCTGACCAGAAGAAACACACCATGGAGAAAATGCAATGAATATAAATGAAGTGTAGAATGTGTGATACATCTGCTTCTCTGTTCTGGTTTGGAAGCCATCATTCTGTGTGATATATGTTATCAGATGATCTGGCTCATGTCCTCTGCTGTACTTCATGCTGTCCTCACTAACCTCTGAACACAGTGACCACTGTTCGCTGATATGATGAAGGGACACTACTGTGAGAAATGCAGCTTTAAGGAAACATAATGTGCTCTTGCACCTAAAGCGTTTATGTCAACTCGTGTCGCTTTGAATACATGAACTCCTCTCTGTGTGTCTGCAGTGACATGAAGAATGCTGTCATAGGAAACAACAAGCAGAAGGCCAATCTGATCGTCCTCGGAGCTGTTCCGAGGTATGCACACCTTCACCTCGTCTCTACTCCCCACTTTTGACCTTTAAGAAAAAAAGAAAAAAAAAATCATCCAAGTGCACTGACACAATGTTGTTGATACACAAGATGCTCATCCCTCTGTTTTCGCACTATGCTGTCTGTCGCCAACTAGAACAAGTTGTTCCATGTAACACATGCTGCTTTCAGAACCTCCTCTCTCTCTGATCTCATAACAGAGAAATCACCAGCATGACGCTCACCACAGCTAAGAGGGCCCCACACTGATTTTTTTACACTGGTTGCTCTGAGCCTAACTTTCTCATTTAGGTTCACCCAAATTTTTTTGCAGCACCTCTTGCCGCTTAACCTTTTTCTGTCAGTTCCCATAGAGATTGGTAATTTCTTAACACATAATGTAAATGAGATGCTGCAAGAGAAAGAGGCTGCTCTGCTGGTCAGGCGCCTGCAAATTCAATTCATTCATCCATCGTCTATACACCGCCTAATCCTCACGAGGGGCTGGAGCCTATCCCAGCTGACTCAGGGCGAAGGCAGGGGACACCCTGGACAGGTCTATCGCATAGAGACAGACAACCAAGCACATGTACCTACGGACAATTTAGAATCGCCAATTAACCTCAACATGTTTTTGGACTGTGGGAGGAAGCCGAAGAACCCGGAGAGAACCCACACTGCACGGGGAGAACATACAAACTCAAGTTCCCAGGTTTCCTAAGCGGGACGCAAACCTGGGATCTTCTAGCTGCGAGGCAACAGTGCTAACCACCGAGCAGCCCCAAATTCAATTCAATTCAGTTCAGTTCAATTCAATTTTATTTGTATAGCGCAAATTCACAACATATGTCATCTCACAGGGCTTAACATAGTAAGGCAGAGACCTTACGAATTTTGAACAGAGAACCCAGCAATCCAAAGTTGTTGTTTTTTATTTTTTTCAGCATTCCTGGAGCGACTTTAGGAAACAAACTACAAGTCGCCTGGAGACTGAAGTCAGTCCTGGGTTATCACAGATGACATGCTACTGAAAAAGACTTGCTGAGATCCTAAACTGCAGTCTAAGTAGATGGACAGATAAACAACAAAATAAGGTCCGAATCGTGCTGGTAGAAGAACCAAGTTAAGGTGCAAGAAAAAACAAAAACAGATGAGGCTGGTACAATAACAAAAAGTGTAAATACAGTAAAACAATCAAAAAAGAAGCATACAGAAGCACTACTTGGTCCTGGTGGACACCAGAGTACCCTTTATTATGGAAAAGAAGTCAACTGTATTTATATGCACACAAATTATATATATTTCATTCTATTTTATTTATTTATTTAAAATCACAGCGACCATTCAGAAAGTGGTTTGACATGGTGGCCAACCAAAAATATGGTGACCACTCGCCTTCTCTCCCACTTTGTAAATCATTACCACAAGCACATTTTTAATCAATATCACTAATAATCTAATATATCAGAAGACAATCCATCACAAACTTTATTGTTAGTAACACAAATAATAATCGCTGAAACTTGTTCATCGCTCCTCCTACAATTTCAGTTCGAAATGTTGATGCTTCTGCGGCAAAAAAACACAGTTCCCAAAAGTCTTTGCAACGTTGGCTGTTGATAATTTCTTCGGGTTTCCTACAGGTTGAGAATTTACTTGTGGTGGTTGGTGGTGCTGTGCGACTGGTGTGCATGAATAGATTCATGCAGTTTAGAAGAGTAGTGTAGCTTGGACTGTTTTTTGAAGCTATAACTTAGCTGTAATATTCCCGAAACACTCAGCAGCGGTTTCCAGAGAAGCCTCTGGTCTCCACTCAATTAACACAGCTCAGAAGGCCATACACGTATGTCAAAATTTAGTTGGAAAAGGGTGAAATAATTTAAGATGGAACTTTATTAATCTACCTGATTTTATCTACCTGTGCAGGCTGCTGAGAGACACACAGACCAACCTGTACAATGTCAAAAAGGAAGTTGTATATTTAGAGGGGGAAAAAAATTGTACACTATTTTGAATGTACAAAATATTCATATTTCATAGTAAAAGCTGACAGTTTTTCAGTGTAGGATTTACTGGGAGTAATAGTTCCCAGGAGCTTCTTTCAGCTAGTTGTAGTCAAACAGCAGTATATAGGAAGGACCTGCAGTGTCTCATTCACACAGACCCGTCAACCCAGCAGAGTATAACTTACTGGTATAATCTGGTGTACTTTACAGGTTATTGGAAACCATGAACTCTCTTTAATATATGCATGTTTTTATTGTTTCCAGGTTACTTTACCTGCTGCAGCAGAGCTCATCCAGTCTGGAGCTGAGGACGGAGTGTGCGGTGGTGCTGGGAAGCCTCGCCATGGGCACCGAGAACAACATCAAGTCCCTGGTGGACTGTCACATCATCCCTGCCCTCCTTCAAGGTTGGGGGGGAACACACACACTCTCATGAATGCAAATACTTAAGGCGACCACATCGTGGTGAGCTGAGGACGCGCAGACCTTAACAACACCTGTGTTTCCTGCCTGCAGGTCTCTTGTGTCCGGACCTGATCTTCATTGAAGCTTGTCTTCGATGTCTAAGAACAGTCTTCATCAGTCCAGTCACCCCCGTGCAGCTGCTCTACACTGTAGGTTGTCTTGAACATGATCTGCCTGCTTTGTGTGTGAATTGATGGTACAAGTTTAAACATTAATTGTCCAATTAAAGTGCAGAGTACTGGTTTGAGTATTGATGACATCAGGATTTGGGATATTGTAATTATTATACCATTAAGTGTCATAATTACATGAATGTGCGCATCAAATCAGTTCATTCATACTCTTACATACTCGACTTCTTGTGACCCAAACTTTGCTTCAACAAACTGAAATACACAGTAGGCATGATTGATCAACATCCAGTAAAAGCTGTTTCTTTAATTGACAGAAATCTCTGTTCTTTCCTGTTGTTTCTAACCATATGATAAAGCATCTATTATGCTGAACAAATGGAAGGCAAAATACCAAAACAGGGAAAGGAAAATGTATAGGTACATTTTTATACTCGATTGTTATCATTTTGCTGTCGGTTGGCAAAAACAAACATCTTTTGTAGAAGCAACAAATTTCTGTATGCAGCAGCAGCAACAACTGCACTGACAAAACAAAACAAAACTCTGTGCAATGTACAAATAAAAAATAAAATCTGTATCAAGTCATGTTTTCCCATGAGTTGGCATGTAGTAAATGTGAATGCTGTAAAACCAAAGCAAGGAGCTACAAGAGTTTAAATTTCTGTTGTTCTGGTACCAGGAACCACACTTGTAAAGCCCAACCTGTTTTTTTTGCTCCTGTCCAAGTGTTACTCACTGTGGGCTCATTTTTCACTGCAGCATAGAGTCCTGCACCTCTATGGAAACAGCACAACCATTAAATAAAGAGAACTTCTGTGCAGTATGACAGTTAGAATGCAATAAATTATATAATATAAAAGTTGAGTTTCTTTGAATGTTTATGTCCACATGTGTTGCCAAAACTGGGAAAAAAATGAAGGCCCCACATACTGTAGATAATTACATTCATGCAACCTTTTTCACACATCAGCTTTGCAAAGATGTTTCACCATGCTGAATGTATCTTCAGACGATGCATGTATTTAATCGATCCAGTATTTTTATTTTCCTCTAAGTGTATCTGAATTTCTGTCAAAGCTGAGTCAGTCGCAGCTTTGTAGTTGCGCAGAGGACCACAGAATTTTTTCCTGGATCTGGTGCAAACGTTTCATATTTGGAGTTGAGACATGTAGAATGAAGTGATTTTATACTGAGATTTTCTTGACAGAATTGCACATCATTATTGAATTTTCCTTCTGGGATAAATAAAGTATTTTTCATTTCATTTCATTTCATCATACAAAATGCATTAAAGGACATCTTGCTATGCGTTTATAGTTTCTGGCTCTGATAAATGTCAGAATTTTGCTTCTTTATTTTTTGTAGAAGAAAGCATGAGATACAATACAGCACATAGTTTAATAAGCTATATAGATGTTTCAAATAGGACCATTTCCTCTGATTCTATTTCCACTCTGAAATTATACTACATATGTGTTTTTTGTTTTTTTTTAGGACCCCACTGTGATTCCTCATCTAATGTCTTTACTGAGCAACTCGCAGAAAACCCAGGAGTACATCACGCAGATCTTCTCCCACTGTTGTAAGGTATTTGTTGGTATTTGCTCACACACAAACACACAAGAATCCATCACACTTTCCTCCAGATCCAGAATCATCACTGATCAGACGTTTTGTCGCCTCCAGACTCCGGAGCACCAGACGGTTCTGTTCAACCACGGCGCCATCCAGAACATCGCCCCTCTGCTAATCTCCCCTTCTTATAAGGTGAGACGTCTCCCAAGGAGGGAACATGCTGGATGATGCAGCCTTTCACACTCTGTAACCGCTGTTTGTCATGCTGTGCAGGTCCGGATGCAGGCGTTAAAGTGTTTCTCAGTCCTGGCCTATGAGAACACTCAGGTCTCCATGACACTGGTGAATGGTGAGCGAACCTCTTCTATCTCCTCCTTGTCTCGTCTGGTCTCTTCATTTGTCTTTCTGTCTTTGTTCATCTTGTTTCTTCTCACTTTGTCTCTTCATTTTCTTCACATATTCATCTCTTCTCTTGTTTTTTTTTCCTTGTCTTTTCTCAAGTCATCTTTTCGTCTCATCTCTTCTTGTCTCTTCTCGTCTTATGTCTTTTCATCTCCTTTTGTTCTGTTTCATCTTCTTTCTTTTCTGATATTGTCACTCTGTGTATTGTTTCTTCTCGTCTCTTCTCATTTCTTGTTGTCTCTTCTCTTGTCTTGTTTTCTTGTATTGTATATGTGCGAGTTGTCTTCTCTCATGTCTTCTTCTGTGGTTTCTTCTTTCTTCTCATCTCTTCAGCTATTTCTTCTCCAGCCTTGTTTCTTTTTCTCCTGTCATTTCTTATTGTCCCTTCTTCTTTTCTCTCAGCTCTTCTCCTATCTCTTCTTGTCATCTCCTCTCATGTTGTATCTTTTTATCTCTTTGCACATTGTCTCTTCTCATTTCATCTCTTGTCTACTTGTCTTCACTGCTTTCTTCTTGTCTGTTATTGTTTCCTCTCTCTTCGTCTCATCTCTTCTCTTCTCATCGATTGTCTTTTCTTCTTGTCTTCACTTCTCGTTGTCCTCTCGTCTGGTCTATTTTCTCCTCGTCTCTTCTCTCATCTTCTCACCTCCTTTCCTCGTCTCACCTCGTCTCTTTTGGTCTCACCTCGTCTTGTGTTTTCGTCACCTTCCTTCTCCTCGCTTATCTTCTCGACTTGTCTCGTCTTCTCTCCTCTTCAGCCTCTAAACCCCACCTCATCTCTGTGTTTGTGCTTCCAGTGCTGGTGGATGGTGAGCTGCTCTCTCAGGTATTTGTCAAAATGATGCAACGGGATCAACCCATTGAAATGCAGCTTACAGCAGCCAAATGGTGAGTAACTATATTGATTATTACTCTCCAATAACCACATTTCCTGTGTACCGTTTCTTCAAACTGGATCTCTCCTCCTTCTGTCTCAGTCTGACCTACATGTGTCGAGCTGGTGCCATCAGGACAGACGACAGCTGTATTGTACTAAAGGTCAGCCGGCTGCACCTCCATCCATTATTATAATGACGATATATCAGCCTCACCTCTTCATTTCATACGTGTGTTGCTCTGCTGTTGGTCCAGACGCTGCCGTGCCTCGTGCGGATGTGCAGTAAAGAACATTTGCTAGAGGAGAGGGTGGAGGGTGCCGAGACGTTGGCCTACCTGATGGAGCCAGATGTGGAGCTGCAGAGGATCGCCAGCACCACTGACCACCTGGTGGCCATGTTGGCCGACTACTTCAAATACCCCAGCTCAGTGTCCGCCATCACTGACATCAAGAGGGTGAGTCAGGAGGCAATGTGACATGATGTTAAGAAGGTGGAAGAGTGCGCAGATTTGGTTGAACAAGTCTAACAGTAGAATCATTTAATGTGTATACACTGTGTAAGGGTTTGTCAAATCTTGAAACACACTCAACTTCCTTTGTTCTAACAAAATGGGAGAGGAAAGGAGGGAAAACTATGTCTGAAGAGGAGTGGATAACAGTATGGAGGTATCAGTGAAAGAGTATGAAGTGGAGAGAATTTGGTTAGAAAACCCTGATAAGGTGTTTTAATCACACCTTGGCAGAAATCACATTATGATAATAATCTTCCAGTTTGCTGGAGAAACATGTTTTCTGGAATTGTTCTGTAGTTTAAGATTGCTGGAGAGAGGTACACTGTGCCCTGTAAGACATACTTGTAATTCCCCCCACAAAGTAAGACTCTGTTTTATGGATGTAATCCTCATGATTGGTTAAACAGGGATAGATATTTAATAAATGTATTGTTGATGTTGATTTTCACAAGAAAATGGCTATTACAAGAGCGCCTGACTGAACAGGTGGATAGACGTTAAAGTAGGAAGTTATAAAATGAAGACAATAACAGCCTTTTGTCAAATTGGAACAATTCTATATAGGGATCACTGAAGTTGTCAGAATTTAAGCTGTGTGGGCTATAATTATCCGTACAAAATTTAAAAACACCTAGAGTGAAGCAGCTAGTTTAGTTTAAATGATATTCACATTTTTTTAATTAAGAACAATTAAAAGCTATTTTTTATGAATTGATTATTTTGCCCAGACTTCCAAACAACAGTTTTAGTTATGCTGTTAATCAGCTGTGACTCAGTAATCCTGTTTCTGAATGCAGTCGTTTGTGGCATTTGTTTTCCAGCAGATAATGATTGAGGCTGTTCAGTATAATTGTTATTGTATATTATAAGAAGCAGAAGTGGAGCCTGGGACTTCAAAGATACCAGAATGTTTTGTGTGTTGCTGACACCAGTTTTCTCTTGTTGTGTGCAGCTGGACCACGACCTGAAACACGCACACGAGCTGCGACAAGCTGCTTTCAAACTTTATGCCTCACTCGGCTCCAACGACGAGGACATCCGCAAAAAGGTTACCTCTCTGCTCCAATTTTGTTTGCATTTGTAACCGTGTGAATAATCTGTACATTCTAATCTCCTCTTTGTCTTTTGTTTTGTCTTCTTCAGATCACAGAGACGGAGAACATGATGGATAGGATAGTCAGCGGCCTATCAGAATCCAGCATTAAAGTCCGTTTGGCGGCTGTCAGGTACAGAAAATAAAGCTTTGATGACACAGGTGTGACAGTGAGATTCTCTCTAAACCCTGTATCAAGAATTTAAATGACAAAATTGTATCTCCACTCTAAATATGTCTAAGTTACAAAAACTGAAGTACTTTTTAACCCTCTAAACCCACAAGCAGTTTCTGTGTGACACCTTTTTGCTCACTGTGGGATCTTTTTCATGCAACATACAGTCCTGCACCTCTGTGGAAACAGAACAACCATGAATAGAAGGAACTAGAATTCAAAAATGTCTTCTTTGCAGTGTGAAAAAGTTAGAATGCCATAACTCATAAAAATGGAATAAACAAAAGTTGAATTTCTCAGATTATTTATTTTACAACAATGGAAAAAAACAACAACTTGGAATCAAAATACTCAACAATTTGCCCACAGGTGTTACCAATATTGGACAAAATGGTGGCTTCAGATGTTATCGATGTTTTACAACTTACACTTTCACACTTTTGATTTTGATAGAATATTACAATTTTAAGCATAGATTTGTTTAATGGAACCACGCAAGTAGTTTAATTATTATCAACTTAGGGAGAATCTGACACTTCTTTCTGTTTCTGTTTCAATGGTTTCTGGCTGATTAATAGTGTTTTTGGTGTATATTTAAAAGACAGTGTGTGTATCACACCTGTCAACAGATTTTGGGGTTCAGAGGGCCAAAGCAAATCTTTAAATCACCACATTTTCACTAAATGCCATGAGAATAGACTCTCTCCTGTGTTTTGTGCAGGTGTCTTCACAGTCTGTCTCGATCGGTGCAGCAGCTGAGGACCAGTTTCCACGACCATGCCGTGTGGAAACCGCTCATGAAGGTAATGATAGTTTTTCAGCGAACCTTTTTTTGAAAATTGCATTTGAATGTCTGTCATTTTACTGATCAAGCATCATCTCTCAGGCTGGATATGCACAAATGGCTGAATGTGAAAATGAACTGTTTGTGTTTGTGTATTATGCAGCTGCTGCAGAATGCCCCAGATGAAGTCCTGGTCATGGCTTCTTCTACACTATGCAATCTACTGCTGGAGTTCTCGCCCAGCAAAGAGGTACATTCACACGTTAGTACCTGAATTAACAGCTTTAAACTCCTCTTATTTATTAGCTATTCAGCTACAAATTTACTGTGTGATTTCACTCTTACTACTCATAGCATCATTTTCAGCCCCAGCAGGCAGCTGTTGAGGGAAAAAAGATTTAAATATCCACTTTACACAACATGCTCAGCACCAAACAGCAGGCAGTTGGAGACCAGCTGGTTAACATAGTGGAGCATTTAGCAGCTTGAAAGCCAGAATATTGGACACAAACATGCCAAGTGTTCCATATCAGCATCAAAGGTAATGATTTTTTTCTTTTTATGATGTTAATGTTGTTTGTGTGTGTCTGCAGCCCATCCTGGAGTCCGGGGTGATTGAATTACTATGCAGTCTGACCCAGAGTGACAGCTCTGCACTGAGGGTCAACGGGATCTGGGCCCTGATGGTAAGAATTTAAGTCTCATCACAACAGCCTCCTTTGGCAGTCATTAGTTTTATATGAGCATCACTATTCTGGAAACATCCCTGAATTTGTGGTTTAAACACTGTAAATGTTTAGTTACAATAAATTATGTTTTTCTTTCTTTTGCTCTTTTTCACTTGTGAACTACAAAACATTCACTCATTGTGTCATGTTTAAACAAATACACTTAATGCTTGGATGATAATAGCTGGTTAAGACTCAATCACTGAAACCCAAGTAGTTTCTTGATATTTTTTAGCTCCTGTCACATTTTTCCTCACTGTGGACTTATTTTTCACTGCACTATAAAGTCCTGCACCACAATGGAAACAACACAACCATGGCTAGAAGCAGAGAGAACTCAGAAATGCCGGCATGTTTTTGGGTTTCGGGGTTTAGAACTGATTTGTGCTGTCTGGTACATTATTTCAATATCAAATCTTTGTGTTTGTGTGAAGAACATGGCGTTCCAGGCAGATCAGAAGGTGAAGGTGGAGATTGTTCGGTGTTTGGGTACAGAACAGTTGTTCCGCCTGCTGTCAGACCCCGACACCAACGTCCTGATGAAGACGCTCGGTTTGCTGCGCAATCTGCTGTCAACACGCCCGGTGAGACACAAACACACACACAAGCATGATCACATCACTTCAGTAGAGCTGCAAAGGATGCTTATTTTAATCACTGATTATCTTATTAATCAAATTTGAGAAATTGTGCGTAGGTTAAAACACTCAGCATTTCAATAGTGCAAACCATTTTAAGACATCAACACGACAACAACAACAGTTCCTTTCTTTGTAATACAAATGGGTTTATAGCAAAACAGTAGTTTCCTATTTTTTCTTTCATCTAAAAGGGTCCAATAGGTTAAATGCTTCTTGCTTTTAATTTTTCTTCAGTATAAAAGCAGGTGAATGTTCAGGGCCTAATAGTTTTTTCTGTGAAATGGTTTCCTTAATTCCAAGGAGACATCTTCACATCTTGTTTTGTCTTGTCACTGGTCCAAAATCTAAAATGTTCTGTTTATTGCTACAGCAAATTCTTACTAATGAGGAGCCAAAACCAGAAAATGCATTATTATTATTATTTATTTGATTTATCATTTTTTGGTTCTGTTAGTCTTCTTACCAGTTATTGGCTTATTTTTGCAGCTCGAGACTTAGAACATGTCCAATAAATGAAACATTTCCATAAGTGCTGCCTGGTGTTGATACTGTTTGGACAATCCTTTGTAAAAATTAGAAATACTATCCCTGAATGAACTGCATATACTGGTCACTGATTTTCACAAATATTGAGTGACTTACCTGAATGGTGAGAATTCTTTAAAGAGGCCTGTATTCTGCATATTTACAGATTTCTAATTTTAATTTTGGGGGCTACTGAAATATGTTTATCTATTTCCAAATCTTATAAATGACTAAAGCTTTAATTCTTGGCCTCTGTCTCAAAGGCTCAATTTTAGCTCCTGATTAATTACAATGTTCTCTGACGCATTTAAGAGTGTTACAGTCTCCAATAGTTTCTAGTATTTAGAGCCGCCTTTTAAAATGTTTAACAGGTGATCTGTTCATGGTTCAACCTCCATTTCACATGCATTTTTATGTGAATCAGCATCAGATCACTTTGTGCATAAATCAGGAGACCAAGCCTGTCCCTGTCAAACTACATATTTAAATACAGTAGAAAGAAACACAAGACAACCGTTTTTATTACTGATCTGTCAGACATTCAGACTGTCAGGGCTGAAACATCTGTACAGATGTTATTTTAATAGTCCTCACATCCTCTACCAGAAGTTGTAGCGATGCTTAATACTTAAAGAATTAAATCAGTCAAGTGTTAATCTACAAAAAAACTAGAGCTATATATTGTCTGCAGTTTATGATGTGTAATCTGAATGGGTTCAACCTCTTTGACTGATGAATCATCAACCACACATGTAGAATAAATCTTCCAAATCAGACAACTAAAACGTACGTTTTCTGTAAATCGAACTAAAATGCAAAGTTTATATCACGTTACATTACTAAGTCAACCAAAAGGTCACTGGAGAGGAACTGCGGCATCTAGCTCTAAAAAATGCAGTTGTCTTTATCTCTAAATGTTATTGTTGCTGACGTTTGCTTGGCATCAGGGAAGGTCAGAATGAAATTGGACAGAAATCTAACAGGCTGCATTGTTTGGCGACTGCTGGTGATCGAATCATTGTAGGTCTGGTTCATCTACAATGAGCCAAACGTCAGACTACGAGGCAGCTGCTCTTTCTTTGTTTGGGGACCAAACTACCTGCTAGTCAGTCGTTATGCAGATGTGTGTAGATACGTTTTTAAGCTAGATAAGGAACAAAGTTTCTGTAGGAGAGAATAACTCCGTTTGGTGTGGAATTTGTAAGTTTGCCGATAGTTTGTAGGCACAAAAAACAGCTATATACGACACTGAAGGAAAGGAAAAACTCCAAAAAGCAGAATATAGGCTCTTCAACATGAAACACCTGCAGGAGTGAAGGAGTGATCATTATTTTCATACTGTCACATATTTGCATTATTTGTGACCTGTGCAGCTCTGTGGTCAAAAACGTCTCACAGGAGCTTTTATGTCGTGTCAGAAAATGTAGTTTTTCACCTCAGGGCCGACCTTAAACCTTGAGTGCTCCCTCAATTCTTACCTGTTGTGTAGATATATGACCCAGTCTGTGCTGAATCTGAATGACTTCTCCATAAACGCAGCATGAATACTGATTGTCCACTGCCTCTCCTTCACCCCCGACCCTCCTGCCGTCAGCACATTGACCAGATCATGAGCTCTCACGGGAAGCAGATCATGCAGGCAGTGACCCTCATCCTGGAAGCAGAGCACAGCATCGAGGTTAAAGAGCAGGTGAGCGCCGCCTCCGCTTCATGCGTACAAATGATTTTCATGCATCCAGCTGCCACAGAAGAAGCCGCACTGCAGATGTGATTTATGTCAGACATGTTGCGGCGTCTGCAGAGCTGGAAACCCATCACAGTCGGTTCTAAATAAAAGCACTGATGTTACACTTTGATTGTCTCTCAGACGCTGTGCATCCTCGCCAACATCGCCGACGGCAACACAGCCAAGGAACTTATCATGACCAATGACGACATGCTCCAGAAAATCAAATACTACATGGTACTGTGATAACATCATCTACTGCTCTTCTCTTCTGATCCGAATAAACGTTTGATGTCGCAGCAGCGTCCTTCCCACGACTCTGTTTTCTGTGTTTTTGTTCACTTGTGGTTTCTTTGTGTTCTGCTGTTCTGCAGGGGCATTCGAATGTGAAACTGCAGCTTGCCGCCACCTTCTGCATCTCAAACCTTATCTGGAATGAGGAGGACGGTAAGAGACGCACCACATGATGGGAAGGAAAGAAAAGGACCAGGTTCAGATAAAGTGGGAGTTGTCTTGTGTCCTGTTGAAGGACGGAGGTGCTGATTCAGATTTTCCTACAGATTTAAGAGGCACAGACCTTCATTATTAACTCTTAGAGCCTAACAGACACTTCACCTCCAAATTCACGTCCCTGCTTCTCAGTTGAATTGTTCTCTAAGTAGTTATTGCGGTGAAGAGTAGAATATATAGACCTTTATAGCGACACTAGTTACTCGTCTGCGATAAAATGTCACCAAGAAAAAATAATGTTGAAGTTTCATTAAATGTAATCATAGTTACGACCTGCACACAGCGCTGCGTCCATCCACACACATTACTGTGGTTTGTACTGCTTTGTGCATGTGTGCTTTTATCAGGTAGAAATAGGCCTGAACAATTTAGGGAAAATATCATTGTCACAGATACTGTAATTTGTGATGTATAGTAATTATCTAAAGTCTTGCTGCAGTTTATTGATCACTGTGTAATAGGTTCAAAACATGATATGACATTATCCTAGGAGGCACCATTAAAAGAATCACTGGAGGAGGACAACATGAATTTATAAAACTGCTTCAGATGAGCTGCATGACACAGATGTTGAATTGCAGCCTTTGTGACTGTGTCAAATTTTGATTTTAAACTAATTGTTTAGCTCTAGTAGTTAGTTTCTCAAATTCATAAAGATTGGCTGAGCCCACAGAGGTCAACACAGCGAGTGTGAACTGTTGAGCTGTTGTGTGATTATGGTGCTTTAAATGTTTGTATGATTGAATGTTGAACTGTGAGTGAACACCTGATCTTTATTATTATTAGCACCAAGTTGCAGTGGAATTTTTGGAATGTTGGCAGATGTCAGTAGATGTCATAGTAAGTTTTTGTTTCTGCTTCTTCAGGTTCTCAGGAGCGTCAGGACAAGCTGAGGGAGATGGGCTTCGTGGACGTCCTGCACAAACTGACCCAGGCCTCGGACCCCAACCTCAGTGACAGGTGGGCCACAGCAGCAAATCACAAAACAGAAGGGTCAAGTCAGATATTGATTATCCTCCTGAACTACAAACGGCTCCTGTTTTTTTTTTTTTTTTAATTTGCTCCTGTCACATTTTTCTTTACTGTGGGCTCATTTTTCACTGCAACATAAAGTCATGCACCTCCATGGAACAGCACAACTGTGACTAAATCATAAATACGTTTAATTTGGTTGATTATTTGTTTTCTTAAAAAAAAAAGTAAAAACCTGGAATCAGCGGGTACAACATTTGACTCTACATAGCACAGATATTTTACTACTTATATTTGTAATGGCTGTTTATGGCTGTTTATTCCAACTGTGGCAGTCACGTCTTCACTGTTACATCGAGGAGTGCAGAATTTGTAGAATATATTTAGTGCAACAGTTTATTGTTGATAAATTTTTTAATTAGACTTGCACTACTGAAAGACATTCAGTTTTGGTAAATGTTCATCAGTTACTCTACTGGTTTTAATAGTGATGTAAATATGCAAAAAAAAAAGCTATTCTCACAACAATAAGCCATATCACTGTCCTCTGAGGTTAAACTTGTACATATTACTTTTTAACTATATTTTATTTTCATTCAATTGTTCTTGTATTTTTTGTCTGACAGGACTGCTGCTTAATTTGTGCATTGACAATAAAGGACTTTCCATCGATTTAGAATAAATACATAGAATCTTGATGAAATTTTACAAATTTAAGCTTAGATTTTGTTTTCCAAATCAGACGGTTCTTTCTGTTTTTTTACAGTTTCTGGTAATTTTGGTGATATTAATTGCATTTCAAACCCGGCGGCAGCTTTTGGGGTTCAGAGATGAAGCTGCTGATCAGGTTGGACTGATTGTGTGTTTGTCTTCTCAGGGCGAAGACGGCGATGCAGCAGTACCTGGCATGACTACAGTGGGCAGCCATCTTCTACTGCCAGCCGAACTAATAATTGTCGGGAGGACACCTGCCGCTGGTTCTTTCATTTCTCCTTTCGTTTAACCTTGAGGCTCGTTTTGTTGCACAAAGACACCTTCTTTGGACCTGTGGCTGACCTCCTCTCACCTCCCTCCCAGCACCTCAGCCCAGCCTCAGCGGTTCTGCTCACTCCTAAGCTCCTCTCGGAGACTCTGACACCGCAGTTGTTGGGAAATCAACGGTTCGGAGGGCGTCGCTTGTTTTGTTTTTATTTTATTTTAATTTTTTTCTTGAAGTGAATCCTTTTGGGACTTTGTGATTTGCAATCTTAGTTGTTTTTTTGTTTTTTTTTTGGAGTGCAGCTGCCTGACACCACCAGCGCCGGTGCTTCGGTGTGTTTGGACTCCCAGCAGTGGAGATTCTGGTCTCAGAGAACTGATTACAAGAGCAGGGCTGATGGACAGCAAAGCTTCCCGGTTTTGTTTTTTTAATTTTTAATTAATATTAATGTTTCCTTATGGCATCGCAAAGCAAGGACACATTTGGAGAAAAAAAAACACAGACTGCCTATTTTGAAATTTTGGGTGTTTTCTTTTTGTGGATACATACCTCGTAAATATATAAATATATATAAATATAAACATAAATATATATTTTTGGATTTTTATTTTCCCCTGACCCTCCTGTTTGTTTTCATTCGTCCCCTCTGAAGTTCGTGACGTAGACAGCGAGGTGAACTCACTGCAGCCCGATCATGTACCTGAACATCATCTGTGGAGGTGAATTAGGAGCAGAAGTGTAATTCCCCTGATTTTTTTTCTTGTTTTATTGCCTCACCGTTGTGGTGCTGCGTGCACTGGAGCCTGTCACTTCTGTCCAGCATCCTTATGATCCCAATGGGAAATGTAGAGTGGATTGCGCTTACTCTGACCTGCCCAGGTGTTAATGAACAGGCACGAGTACACAGAACACCACAGAGGATCCACGAATCCTCACACCTCTCTGAATCATGTCTGTTGCTGTCTCTGCATTCTGTGCAGCCCTCGTTTCTCCGTGTGTTGGTCAAAAAGGGATAAATGAAACTCCCGGGCTGCTGGGTTTCTCTTCTCTGGTGTGTTTCGAGAGGACGGACGGAGATGGAAGAAATAAATGAAGAACAATTTGGCCGCTGGAGGGTGAAGCACCGAGTGCATCCACAGCAGCAGAATCAAGTGTTTCATCCCTCTGTTATATAATTTCTTCTCCCATCAGGATATTTCTAGAGTGTTGTTCCCTGACATTTCAAACCTTACTGAAGCTCTGATAGAATGAATGTTATCATTAAAAATATATGCAGACCTGAAGAAGGAGTTTCTCGGTGTTGCGTGTGATTTCTTCTCAGAGAGTAGAGTTTGAAAAAACTGCTTTAGTTAGTTTTGTTTCAGCAGAGTGCTGTTTCACAATATCCCCATAAAAGTTAAAGTTCTTTTGGCTGCTGTTGGCAGTAATGCAAGTTGAAAATGTTTTTCTGAGCTGTCGGGAGATCTAGAAACTAAAACTCTGTCTCTGAGCTGCAGGAGACTGTTAATCACAGGTTCAGTCAGCAGCGTCACACCTGAAGCAGCAGCTGCATTAGTGAAGAACTTCATCAGCTCACATGAGCAAGTCAAGATTTCATCAAAAACAGATGAGCTTCAATGAACAGATCATTTTAATTGGTTAATCCATCAATGTCTCTGCTGCGGACATTAATAAATGACATATCACCAGAAGTGGACTTTACAGTTACCATACTATTACAAGCTGTTGGTTTATACAGATCTACAAATCTGTCAGTAGTTTTTGCTGGATGAGGATTGGGCCCACTATAAAAGAAAATGTATTTGAGTTCTGACTTTCTGGCTCTAATCTCAGAATTTGAAGTTTAAAGGGCTAACTTTTTAAAATTCTTACTGTAAAGTTGTGACTTTAAACGCAGAATTTTGACCTCAATCTTTTCTTATGAATTGGGCAAATATGATTGGAGGGGAGTGGCTCAGGTGGTAGAGCGGTTGTCGTCTAATCTAAAGGTTGTTGGTTTGACCCCCGGCCCCTCCACAGTCCAAGTGTCCTTGGGCAAGACACTGACCCCAAAAGTTGCTCCCAATGGCAGACAGCACCCTGCATGGCAGCTCTGTCGCCACTGGTGTATGAATAGGTGAATGAGAAACACATTGTAAAGTGCTTTTAATACCACTAAGGTAGAAAAGTGCCATATAAGTGCAGACCATTTTCATTTTTTATGAGAAAAGTTCAATTTATTCATTGACTTAAAAAAAAAAAAAAAAGTCAGAATACTGAGATTAAATTTGAGTTTAAATCCATAATTCAAATGAGGTCAAAGTCAGAACTGAAAACTAAGAGTGGAGGAGAGTCACAATTCTGAATTTAAAGTTCCAATTTTTCAAAATTCTAAATATAAAGTTAGTGTCTTTAAGCAGCCGACTAGCTGGCTTGCTAATTAGCTCGACAAAATCTTTAAGCTCACAGCTAATGAACTATTACTGATGCCTTAGCTATAAGTAGGCTAGTTAACTTTAGCTGGTATAAGGTTAACAAATGTTTTTTTGTTTTTTTTAAAATCTGACAAACCTTAAATCAGCAGCTTAACTGCAGGAAAAAAAATATACAGAAATTCAATTACTCCGGTGTCCTTTTGCTAATAATGAATATGAACCTGTTGCAATTAACAAATGTGAAAATATCCTTTAGGACTTAATCAGTTTATGGGATTAAAACAGTCTAATAAGCATTTGAAAGACAATCCACAAATACATACGGAGTGATTTCTGTAGGTACATGAAACTTGTATGATGTAGCTATATCATATGTCAACTAGAATTGCAGCTAGCATTACCATTTTTTCAATCATTTTTTAAAAATCTATCAGTTGTTTGATATATAAAATGTCAGAAAATGGTTTAGAATGTCAATCTGTGTCCCAAAGGATGATAAAATTTCTTTTGTCAAAAAAATATTCAGTTTATTGTTAGAGAGGAGAAAAGAAACCATTCACAAGAAGAAAAAAAAAATGCAATTGGAAAATTTCGACATTCATGATTAGCATAGTCAACAATTAGTTTGATAGTTGACACCTAATCAATCAATCTATTAAATGTTTAAGGTCTTTCAGCTCTGTACTTGAAAATGTATTTGAGAAACTCCATTCTGCTACGACCTATGAAGGGAAACAGTGTCATCTTGGTCATGAAGGTGAAAACAAAACCAAGTGTACAGGCTGTCAAACTGTCCTCTGTCAACAGCTCAGACTCAGTACACTTGAAAGTGCATATAAATTAACTTTAAATATTTTATAACAGCCATATCTGGCATTTGACAAGTCAACAGACAAAATGGTTGGTTAAAATGTTCGGTGTAAAGCCTGTTGTAAACATGATTCAGAATACCTGCATAGATGATAGAGAAATGTGGCACATTAACTGGTAGCACTGCAGTCATATTAAATCATCATATGTGGATATATAGGAAGGTAAAATGAAGTCAGGTCTGAGGACTAACTGTGAAGATTGATTCAAGGCAGCACTGTACCATGACAAAATACTAGTTTGCATAAAACTAGGTTTTCCTCTGAGCTACAGCGGCTGCTGTCCCTGTTATGAGACACGCAGTTTATTGGTTCACAACGTTTATGCAAGATAAATAATACAAAAAAAAACAGTGTTGGTTGTTTGTTGTCACCGTGGTGAGGGACTGAGTAACCCAGATGTGCAGAAATACCTGGATGATTCCACTCTTCCATTCTAAGCAGCTGTTTCACATAAAATCCAGACATGCAGGGAGACCCAGCACTTTCCAGGCGGTGGCGATAATACTACATTTAAGGACTGCCATTGGAGCCATTGGAGCTGTGCTGCTGGGATAAGAGATGACAAAGAGATCAACATGTAAGTAATGTCAAGTTAACCTCCTCCTTATTCAGTCGTCTGTGTCAGAGAACATTCGTCTCATGAAAGGCTTTTGTGTGGTCCCTGTCTGCGGAATCACAATCTGCAATCTGACCTGCTACAAAGCAAAGTTGGCTGTCATTTAGTTTTGCTATAACAGACTTCATAAAATATGAACGCGTCCCCACCTTGGATCACGAACAACAAACATACAGCCTCAGACAGATACACGAGAGCTGTTTGTGATCAATACCTCAACTTCAATCAGTACAATAACAGCCCTGTTCAATCCTGCTGGTTGCACAGCAGCAAGACTTGACACAGGACTATGCTTTTACTGTTTCAGCCCCAAAACTGTGGAACAACCTTTCCCCTGCAGTCAGAACAGCTTGGTCAGTGCATAAGATTTGAAACTTACTGTTGAATACATCTTTGAGGATGCTACATACTTCAGTCATGACTGCCGCTTTTGGCCAGGAGAAGTGGTGTCCAACTTTCATTGGGTGTTTCGACCCTAAACCACAACGCCCTCCAGTTGGTGGGTCTGGCAGTAATGGCCAACCACTGGCCTCCAGCTCAACCCCTTAATCCTCACTAGAGTAGCAAAGGGGCTGGAGTCTATCCCAGCTGACTTAGGGTGAAGGCAGGAGACACCCTGGACAGGTCACCAGTCTATCACAGGGCTACACTTAGAGACAGACAACCAAGCACATTCACATTCACACCTACAGACAATTTAGAATCACCAATTAACCTCGACGTGTTTTTGGACCTTGTGGGAGGAAGCCAGAGAACCCAGAGAGAACCCACACTGCACAGGGAGAACATGCAAACTGCAGAAAGATCCCAGGTGTCCTCACGAGGACGCAAACCGGCGACCTTGCTGTGAGACGGCAGTGCTAACCACTGAAGCAACTTGCAGCCCAGGACTAATCAGTCATGTAGAAATCAATACTTCACCCTATGTGTTATGTTTCTATATGCTAACATACCTTCCTCATATCTAACATTTTATATCACAATCCTATTTTTGTTGCATAGCCTAGGCTGTTTCTCATGAAGTATATGTATGTCACTGTTCTTTCATTTCATGTTCATGGGTCATGGTGAGAGACGGATTTCTCGCGTTTGTGTATATAGTGCATTTTCTTAATTTAAGTTAAGAAATGCCTCTGAACTCCTCTGACCACAAGACCAAGTCAGGCCTCAGCGATGTTTGCATAATCTAAAGGAAGACGAGTCTCCTTCCCAGGTCCACTTTCATATTCCACGATTGTGCTGCTTGGAGAAGGCCTTTCTCTTGGGGGCTGGTGATTTCTGTCCTTCCCTGATTAACTGTATGGATGATATAGGTCTCTTCTTGGTCTGCCACTTCTTCATTCTTTCCCGCTCCAAGGTGTCAGCCAGTGCACAGAGGACCTTGTCATGAGGCCATCTGTATCTTCCCTGGCTAAGAGCAATCTTGCATCCTGCCAGTATGTGCACCATGGTTCCTTTCCCTCCACATAGTCTGCACAGTGGGTCCTCCCTCATTCCCCATCTGTGGAGGTTTGTTGGTGATGGAAGAATGTCGTACACTGCACGGAGCAGGAACAAGATACGAAAGGGCTCCAGCCTCCAGAGTTCAGGCCGATGCTTTTGCACATGACACATCACTACTGCAAACACGGATGATCTGCTTTTGCTCTGCCCTCCCTCCTCCTGCGCCATTTCATTCGTCTCATCCTCCTCCGACTCAGAGACGGAGTTCATACAATTGTCATGTTCACTGTGATTACAAATACAATTTTCCATTTGATTATGGCAAATCTCGCATCTTTTTACCCTCGTCCTCATATCACATTCCTTTGCATAGTGTCCCTGGGCTCCACACACATGACACAAGAATTCTGGACATTCTTGGAGGATGTGTCCTGGCTGAATACAGATCCTGCACACCTTCACCTGTCTGTCGTACATTACACGCACATATTCTGGCCCTGTGGTAGTCAGAACTTTGTGGAATACGGCAGTGGCTGAATATGTTCAGTGAACTTTTCTTTTACATACCTTGTCCCATCAGCAGTATAATGCTGGCCCACATCCTCCTTTTAATTGGCGATACTGCCGACACTCACCAGCCTGTGTGTTTATCCACAATTTCCTCACTGGTTGAGGTCCGTCTCAACGGACAGATGAGGCCTTTTGGCCTGAGGAGTTGCCTCGGCTGATTCTGTCACAGACGCTGCAGAACACAAACCAACACATGATCAGTCTTCTGTGAAACACCTTAAAGACAAGATGCTGCTTCAGTCTTTGTGGGGTGATATTTGGTCAAGTCTCAAGTCTTTGGTCACGAGTCCAAGTCAAGTCTCAAGTGTCTAAAAAATAAATCTCTCATGTCTCTTCCTGTTGTAATGAGCTTTCTATCATCTGCTGCTATTCGGTCTACTAAGAATACTGCACAGCTATATCTAACAAATTCAAAGCATCAACTGTATTATTATCCCTCCTTCATCTATGAACACAAAGTATCAGCACTGATTAGCTGTTTGTTATTAGATCACTTTAAACAGGGTCCTGCAATGCAAGATGAAGAAAACACACAATGAATGATTTCCTTTAAAGGAAACTGTATTCTCCCTACATGAACATACAGTTACGATATATCCTGCCCCCTATTGTTCAGGCTCAGTCGGACCACAGTAAGAACAAACATATAGAAAATGTTACACATCACCCAGTCAAAGGCATTGGAGGCTAATTAACATCCTCCTAATTAGCGCAAAGCACCACACTTTAGCTAAATGCAAACAACTTGTGAACAAAACACTCAAAAGTACTTTAAACACTTGCATATGTTACTTCTGTGCCATTTGTAATTAAAAAAAAATTGTTCACAAAAAAGCAAAACTATTGCTGCCACATTATCTGAAAAATACTGTAAGTCTATAAACTGGTGATATCAAAACACGACCAGTTTTGTTCCTAAAGGCACCTTTCTTTGCAGGACAAAAATTGATTCTTTGCATAAAAGTAAAACTCAAAAAGGAATATCATTGAACTTATTGGCTGTCTGGACTGGTTTACCAATGAAACAGTGACTTTCTGTGGAAACAATCAACGGTGTTGTTCTGCCTCAAACTAAATATATAACACTAAAAAACCTACAATAAGATCAGAATGGTTTCTCTTATTTTCCTCTTTAATACACTGGCTAAACATGAACAAGCTTGTAGGTGTCTTCCAGAGGCCTACTGTAAGACCTAGAAAAGTATCAGGCAACAGAATGGTGACATTTCAGAAAGATCGAGCTGGACAATGTCCTTGCACTAAGCCTGGCTCGGTGAGGGCGCATTACTAGGCCTCCGTGACTGAATAGCCTCTCCACTGGTGCACTGGTGGCAGGAACAGCGAGCCACAAGGCAGAGCCTCGGGAAGACTTTGGCATGCCTCTTCCAGAAACCTAGGCAGTCGGTCATTTCAATGCAACCGCCTGTAAAGTGACATCTCCAAATTAAAATTAATGCTGTTATTGACCCTTATGGAGTGTATATAAAGTTTGACCTTTGTTGTAAAGATAACACTCTCTAGTTTTAGCCACAGAAATCAGAATCACTCCAGGTGCTACCAGTAAAAAGTTATTTCATTTCAATCATCACAGAATTTTTTTTTTTTTTTTTTTATCCTCGCCTAAGTTTTTTCTTGAAAATAAAGGAGCATAAAGCAGCATTAGGTGGTGGGAACTAAAACACACTGTGTCAATAGAAAAACTTGTATTGCACTCATATTTCAAATTTGAAAACAATATCTGTAAAATTGATAATCTGACACCAGTTTTTATACTGGTGTGTTCATGCGTTTTATTGAGGGACTTTTGTTTTATCCACATCTATCCAAATTGGACACCACTGAACATGTCAGGAAAAGTGCAATATCTTTTGAATGCTTGAACCTACAGACATCAGTGAGGGCTCTATTGAAAGCTTATACCCAGAGGAATATCTGGACACAGAGTCACTCTATTAGTTATGGAAATTCATATTTCATCATAAAAACTAAATAAAATATAGATTTTTCATGAGAAGCTATAATAAGACCATATCAAAACAAGTGTTATGGGCAAGTTTAAATATATATATATATTTATAGTTCACATTAACAACAAACACTGCAAACTGTATATTTACTGTATAACTCAAACTGTACACATATTCTTAGCACTACGACACTCACTTGTTTTCTATGAGCCGCTCGTTATAACAGCCTCTGTTTGAAGAAAGCACACAGATATGCTGCTGTCTCGACTTGTGCAGCCACCACCACTTCCCCTGTTGTATATTTTCTTTTCTGTAGGTGTTGCCGTGTTTTTGTGCTCCAAAACTATTCCCACACTCAGGGCCGGCCCTGACCAATTTGGTGCCCTGGCAAGATTGTAGTTTGCGCCCCTAGCATCACAGTGAATTTCACTCCTAATTTTCATACAGGAACACAAACTGTATGCATGTATTCAAGCTTTTATGTAAGTATAAACCCCACACTAAATGAAACTGAAGAAACAAGTCTTTGCACTCCCTGGCTAACTGACGTGTATTCAGGCAAATATTTAACCACAAGCGCCGATGCAGGTCCTCTACCTTTGACTTCAGACGTTAGCAAACCCGGTTCGCTAACGTCTTAGCTGCTAACGTTAGCAGCTAACGTCTTTGCTGCCAACGTTAGCAGCTAAGACGCTAACGTCTTCGCTGCTAACGTTAGCAGCTAAAACGCGAACGTAACGTCTTTACTGCAAACGTTAGCAGCTAAGACGCTAACGTAACGTCTTTGCTGTTAAAGGTAGAGAAACTGCATCGGCGCTTGTTGATAAATACTTGCCTGAATACATGTCAGTTAGCCTGGCAAGCTTGTGGCGCCCCCCGTGGATGTCGACGCCCTTAGCATTTGCCTATACTGCCTATGCCTAGCGCCGGCTCTGCCCCAACTATCCCAAAACAAACAAGATGGAGGACTGACGCATTTCGCACACTTTATGCACCACTTCTCATGAGCCGCTATGTGCTGCTTCCACGACCGACACACACACACACAATCCTGCCTTTCGACACATCCACGTGTTCGTCTGCTCATTGGCTACACGTTAACAGCGTCAGAGAGTGTCTGCAACCTGACTGGTTGAATCTACAAGGGTGGAACTTGTGTGTACCGGGTTGACTGCCTGAGACACTCCATTGGCTCTTCAGGCTGTCACTCACCTCCAGAGCCCTCGTATTGGCCAAACTAGGTGTCAATCAAAAGCTGAGCCTTTGGTCGAGCTGACTGGAGAACTTCCAGCGCGATCTAAAATAGATACAGTCTGATTTCGCCAGAAGAAATGGATAAAACAGCCGGAGCTGATCTCAGGTTGGGAAGACATGACTGCAGAATGTGTGCCTTTGAGGGTCTAATACGTTTTACGGACCGAATTATTTTACTGGATTATGTTCACTGGTTCTGACAGAATGAGACCAAGCTGGTGAGGAATGACCGATGTCTGAGCTGCTGAGAGCCTTCAGAGGTAAGAAAAGTCGGATTTTAACATTTTGCTTTTCTGTACAAAAAGCTCTTTGTGTCAACGCTGTGGTTGCTGCAGGTCAAAAAGGTTTGGTCATTTGATGTGTATATTGTCGGGAAACGTGATTGTGGAGCGAGCACATCTGGCTGTAATGTTTTCGGAAAGTGGTCACATCCCGCCGGCGAGATGTAGGAACGGTAAGGGGTTTTAAGCTGGTCAGGCATTTGAGAGTTTCCCCAATGTTGAAATGCCAAAAAAAAGAAAGGAAAGGAAAAAAGAAAACATAATGATTGTTGAGGAGTCCCAAAACATGAGTCCGAGTCGAGTCTGAAGTCTCTGTGTGCGACTTAAGTGCGACTGGAGTCTGAGTCGCAAACTCGAGTCCCCATCTCTGTGTGCCAGCTGCTTGATGATTCTATGACATCATGATTGTTGATGACGTCACAAAGGAGCGCATTCTAATTCTATATATATGGGACACTGAGTGTTAACTTTTCAGTTGGATATAGGAGAGCTTGACAGAAACATCACATCAAATTTGCCCGTGGACAGTGGATTCAACAAACTGCAACAACGGTGTTCAGCTGTTTAGGTCGATGACAAAAGGTTCACATCTAAATCTCTGTTATCTAAATTGTTGGTTTCATCTGTTGAGAGGATTTGCACTGAGTTTTGACAACCTTCATGTCTTTTGTTGCTTTTCTTCTGTAAATTTGTTATTTATGTGTCTCTCACATTTAATCACGTGTGATTTTATATATTTTATTCAGAAAACATGTCAGGAAGACGTCAAAGTCTGTGAGGAGACAAGCTACAGCCCACAGCGGAGGTAAAATAATGTTTTTCAGCTGTACTACAACTGTATTTGTGTTAGTTCAGGTCACCAGGTTAGCTTTGAAAGACGGCCCATACCTCTCTTCATATTCCCAAGAATTTCTTCAATGTTTCCCAGTTTTTTTTTCTGTATTTCAAACTAACTAGCAACGTTGTGAGGTCAAGTCACCAGCAAGCCTTGGAAGAGGGTCTCTCTTGCCGATTTCTTCCCAAGGAACTTCTCCAATGTTTCCTCTCCAGGGGATTTTTGGAGGTTTTCCTTGTTGACAAGAGGTTGCAGGTCTGACCAGATAAGTTTCCTTCTTTTTTTGTTATCATTTTTTGCTTAAGTTTATTGTTGCATTTTTCCATTTTCCTGTCACCTCTATTTGTGTTAGATGAGGTCACCAGGTCGCTTTGAAAGAGGGCCCATACTTCTCTTAATATTCCCAAGAATTGCTTCAATGTTTCCCAGTTTTTTTTTCTGTATTTCAAACTAACTAGCAACGTTGTGAGGTCAAGTCACCAGCAAGCCTTGGAAGAGGGTCCCTCTTGCCGATATCTTCCCAAGGAACTTCTCCAATGTTTCCTCTCAAGGGGATTTTTGGAGGTGTTCTTTGTTGACAAGAGGTTGCAGGTCTGACCAGATAAGTTTCCTTCTTTTTTTATGATCATTTTTTGCTTAAGTTTATTGTTGCATTTGTCCATTTTCCTGTCACCTCTATTTGTGTTTGTTCAGGTCACCAGGTCGCTTTGAAAGAGGGCCCATACTTTTCTTCATATTCCCAAGAATTTCTCCAATGTTTCCCAGTTGTT